>NC_083574.1:38284558-38514558 GCF_027579695.1 Neoarius graeffei | reverse complement strand
AAAAACAATTTCACAGTGTTATAGAGGCTAGTTTAGGCTTTATTTTGGGGTGCTGAATGCATCATTTCCTGAAAGCAACCGCAAACAGCTCCCGGGGGCTGAATAAAACCACTTTTGAAAAGCGCTGACCTGTTTCTCCAGTGAGTTTGTTCATAAAGTGGAGGTGTTAAGCTGGACTTTTATGGCAAGAGGAGCAAGAGAAGGGGCTGAGCATGGCTGCAGTCTCTTGGTATGGATTAGTGTTGGGCTCTTCCTCTGTGTTCAGCACATCCTGTCTATGGCTTTAAGGTTTTATTGGTCTTCAGGGCCGGACAATGCAAGGAGAGCAGCCAGTCGACCTAATTATCTCAGCTCTGCCTTCAAGAACATGTAAAGATCTGATGACTGGTTTTGAAGTGTTGAATCAACCTACAGCCACTGGGTGGTGCTACTGGTACAGGAACAAAAAGAGTCACCAATTCGAAGAACTGATTGGCTGTGTAGGGAAAAATCCAAAATGATCAGTCCTGGTCTGTCTATATTCAGCTTCAAGCCATTTACGCACCTAATCTCCAGTGGATGGGAATGATCAACCTACTTTTATCTTTCTATCCACCATTTGAGAGAGAGAGAGAGAGAGAGAGAGAGAGAGAGAGAGAAAGTGTTTGTGTGTAGCCTGTGTGATGTTTTGCTCTACTTGGATTTTAATCAGCATGCTGAACACTAGGACTGCAGGCAGTACACTGCAGAAGCAGATTCATTTGAGCAGAGGACAGATGTGTTAAATAGGAGATATTGGGCCTAATGTGAAGAGCTGTGGCTCTCACTGGCTGTTTATATTGAAGACAAGTAGTTAACCTGCAACCACCCCAAACATGTGGTCACCATCTGGATCAAGCTGCAGGAACACTTATGGAGCATACTAAAAGAGAAACGGAATAATTAAAGTCCAGTACTCTGTGCTGTCTAACCATGACCATATATAGGCAGCACTGAGATGGAAACAATCATCATCATCATCATCATCATCTCTACATTACTCAATACCACCACCATCCCCACATTCCCACTGACGTTATACTGGATTCTCCTCTGTGTGTATATATATATTTCCCCTACAAGTCAACTCAATGCACTTTTATGTTTTCTGGTACCCTATGTCTGAGGTTGATAACTGAAAAATCCATACTTGAAAACATCTAAAATGCTATCGATCATCAGATAATCGAAGCTCGTGAAATGTGTGCAATTCAACTTTCCAGGTTAGAGCAGTCAGACCTGTGCTTTAGCCATTTAGCGTCATGGAGACGAGGGCCAGTGATGGATGTCATGAGGTCATCCTGCTGCAAATTGTCACTTAATGATGTGTGAATGGAAGTGACCAACTCATCATTCCATTATCAGAGAGAGAGAGAGAGAGAGAGAGAGAGAGAAGGCCAGCTATCAACATGTGGGGGTTTGCAATGAACCATGGAATTTAATGTTCCTGGAAAATATTGGCTTCTTGGTGCGTGTGTCCTTTCAAAACCGACTGGAGTCGAGTGTTGTATGAATGGGATAGGGAGAGAAGGATGAAAACTCGAGATTGTAAAATGGCTGCACCATTAATTCATCTGAGCTGGAAGAGCTTATCAACAGAGAGCTGGCAGCAGTAAAATGACAGACAGTGAGGTCAGGACTGGGATATGAAATAAGAAATGTTTTGTCAAGCACAAAGGTAATGTTTTCCAACCTGGAGTTGCTCTCTTTTTATCAGAAAACACTAATAATGTTGTCAGACAGGTTTAACAGAGAGGATATGATGATTCTGCAAATACAATGCAGCACAGATGTACAGCAAGAGGCAGTCTGATTAGGAAGGAGGTATCCTTGCACTCAAGCTGTAAGTGTGCATTAAAAGGATCCTTGACAACAGTCTTAGTTGGATGTCGACAAGCATGTATAATTGTCTTTGAGAAGGACTTATGACAGTGTTTTTTTAAGATATTGATACAACATGAAGGAAATTATATCACGAACAGTGATGGAAACAGCTTTATGTGCACAGTAATCTCATGTTATGAAGTAATACCTGAAACTCAAATTAGATTTAAGGCAAATAAGGTAATATCTTTTCACCTTCTCATAATTAACTCTCACTGACTGAAGGTTAGAATTCATAGTGCTTTGCAATATTTGCAGGTTTGAGTTTACATGCGGGCGGCACGGTGGTGTAGTGGTTAGCGCTGTCGCCTCACAGCAAGAAGGTCCGGGTTCGAGCCCCGTGGCCGGCGAGGGCCTTTCTGTGCGGAGTTTGCATGTTCTCCCCGTGTCCACGTGGGTTTCCTCCGGATGCTCCGGTTTCCCCCACAGTCCAAAGACATGCAGGTTAGGTTAACTGGTGACTCTAAATTGACCGTAGGTGTGAATGTGAGTGTGAATGGTTGTCTGTGTTTATGTGTCAGCCCTGTGATGACCTGGCGACTTGTCCAGGGTGTACCACGCCTTTCGCCCATAGTCAGCTGGGATAGGCTCCAGCTTGCCTGCGACCCTGTAGAAGGATAAAGCGGCTAGAGATAATGAGATGAGATGAGATGAGATACAACATGAAGGAAATTATATCACGAACAGTGATGGAAACAGCTTTATGTGCACAGTAATCTCATGTTATGAAGTAATACCTGAAACTCAAATTAGATTTAAGGCAAATAAGGTAATATCTTTTCACCTTCTCATAATTAACTCTCACTGACTGAAGGTTAGAATTCATAGTGCTTTGCAATATTTGCAGGTTTGAGTTTACATGCGGGCGGCACGGTGGTGTAGTGGTTAGCGCTGTCGCCTCACAGCAAGAAGGTCCGGGTTCGAGCCCCGTGGCCGGCGAGGGCCTTTCTGTGCGGAGTTTGCATGTTCTCCCCGTGTCCGCGTGGGTTTCCTCCGGATGCTCCGGTTTCCCCCACAGTCCAAAGACATGCAGGTTAGGTTAACTGGTGACTCTAAATTGACCGTAGGTGTGAATGTGAGTGTGAATGGTTGTCTGTGTTTATGTGTCAGCCCTGTGATGACCTGGCGACTTGTCCAGGGTGTACCACGCCTTTCGCCCATAGTCAGCTGGGATAGGCTCCAGCTTGCCTGCGACCCTGTAGAACAGGATAAAGCGGCTAGAGATAATGAGATGAGATGAGTTTACATGCATGTATTGTAGTTGAGTCACTAAACCTCAAGTCCAGTCTCGACTCCCCAGTGTTCAAGTCTGAGTCAAGTCCAAGTCATTCAAGAAAATTTCAAGTCGAGTCTGAGTCAAGTCCACTACTGATCCGAGTCGAGTCTGACACAAATGACACAGCTGTCACACAGGCACATGCTCTAAAATACACTGATAGCTTTGAGTAGGATGAAGATGTATGTCCCATACCATAGCCTATAATAAATTCACAAAAAAGATGCCTTCTATCAGGCTGCATGCTGGTGTCATTGTTAGCACTGTCGCCTCACAGAAAGAAGGTTCTGGGTTCGAGCCCAGTGGCTGACAGGGGCCTTTCTGTGTGGAGTTTGCATGTTCTCCCCATGTCTGTGTGAGTTTCCTCTGGGTGCTCCGGATTCCCCCACAGTCCAAAGATATGCAGGTTAGATTAATTGATGGCTCTAAATTGACCGTGAGAGTGAATGGTTGTTTGTCTCTATGTGTCAGCCCTGCGATGATCTGGCGACTTGTCCAGGGTGTACCCTGCCTCTCACCCATAGTCAGCTGAGGTAGGCTCAAACTTGCCCACAACCCTGTACAGGATAAGTGGTTAAGGATAATGAATGGATGCCTTCTATCAGGAATGTTTAGGAAAAGGCTGGTGGCACTAATGTTAAGCATCCATATCAAAAACATAACACTCTCACAAGCATAACAATCTAATGTGCTTTATTGTAACAAATGCACTTGTGTGCATTTAAAACGCATAACCATGCTAGCAAAACATGATGCATCTCAAAAACAAAAGCTTTGATGCTGACAACATGGAACTACATGGCAGGGAACTTGGATTTGAATTTTTTTGCTGTTGGCACTTGTGTGCATTCGAGGTTGTCCCCGTCGTCTCCTCGATAGTTCTTCTACATATGGAACACATAGCAGTGCATTTTTTTTCCCACTGCACGAGAAGTCTGTATAAGCAAAGTGGACAATCCTAGGGACATTCTCTCCAGGCATTTTAGCGCCATTAATGTTAGCTTGTTCCTGAACATGATGTATGAACAAGTGAATGTGCATTCTCTTGCACAAATTTAGTATAAAAAAACCCTTTGGTGACTGACCCCTTGAAAATGGTTCCTCCAGGAACGATGGCGTTTCAGTTGTCAAGACAATGGAAAAACTAAAATACAAGAGCATTTTGTTTTGTGCACAAGAGCATTGTGACGTATCTTTCTGTTTTTGTATTTTAGTTTTTCCGTTGTCTTGACAACTGAAAAGTCATCGTTCCTGGAGGAACCATTTTCAAGGGGTCAGTCACCAAAGGGTTAATGTAGATGTAAAAATCTTTTGCCAAATTATTCTGCATGTTACAAAAAATAAAGAAAAAAAATCCAAGCCCTCGTCTCCAATTTATGAGTCCTAATGCAGTTAATGCACAAGTCTGAGTCCAAGTCCGAGTCATCAGTGCTCAAGTCCAAGTCAAGTCATGAGTCCTTAAAATTAGGGCACAAGTCAGACTCAAGTACTACAAGGATGATGTCAACTTTATCAGAACAATTGGATTGGTTTACCCCTCATATTATCTCCATCCATCCATTATCCATAACTGCTTATCCTGTACAGGGTCGCAGGAAAGCTGGAGCCTATCCCAGCTGACTATGGGTGAGAGGCAGGGTACACCCTGGACAAGTTGCCAGATCATCGCAGGGCTGACACATAGAAACAAACAACCATTCACGCACACACACACACACATGGTCAATTTAGAGTCACCAGTTAACCTAACCTGCATGTCTTTGGACTGTGGAGGAAACTGAAGCACCTGGAGGAAACCCACACAAACATGGGGAGAACATGCAAACTCCACGCAGAAAGGCCCCCGTCAGCCACTGGGCTCGAACCCAGAATCTTCTTGCTGTGAGGCAACAGTGCTAACCACTACACCACCATGCCACCCCTCATATAATCTGCAATTCATAATTCACTTATATTAAACTACATTTATATTTTAGCATAGATTTATTAGTCTAGACCTAGTGTAGATGACATGAAGCAAGCAGGGCATTATAGATAATATCTGTAAGTGTGTTTTTAATAGGTTGCCCCACATCATTCTTATTATACCATCAATGAGACCTCATTATATAACACATTTCTCAATGCCAATTGTTTCAGTGTCGCGCTATTGATATAGTATATGAGGATTTTAGCTATCCTATCTACTATTATGGCCAGCCATCATATTTAACAACCCAAAACAATAAATTTTGGATTTAAAAAATTAAAATAGTGTGATACATTGAGTACTTGTGGGCAGAGGTGAGGGATGGAGGGGGTTTGGGTTGGAAAAATTCTCTGTGCTCCAAAAATGACTAAGTTGCATTTTAGGGGCCTGACCAAAACTAAAGGGGAAATTTTTAAAATCCTGTTTTCTGCCCTGATATTAATTAAATTGTAGACTTTGATACAGCGAGCCTCTTTTATTATTTTTTTTCCTCATATGGCACAGTAAGATTTCACTCCTTGACTCCACATGAAGTTATTAAAAACAGAAAAGTTGTAAAAAAAAATCTGACATGACACTATCTGCTTGGCTTCATTTATTTAAAGAACTCGGAGACCCCTTTTTTCTGTCATGAAGCAGAGGCAGACGAATTAAAGTCTCATCTCATCTCATTATCTCTAGCCGCTTTATCCTTCTACAGGGTTGCAGGCAAGCTGGAGCCTATCCCAGCTGACTATGGGCGAAAGGCGGGGTACACCCTGGACAAGTCGCCAGGTCATCACAGGGCTGACACATAGACACAGACAACCATTCACACTCACACCTACGGTCAATTTAGAGTCACCAGTTAGCCTAACCTGCATGTCTTTGGACTGTGGGGGAAACCGGAGCACCCGGAGGAAACCCACGCGGACACGGGGAGAACATGCAAACTCCGCACAGAAGGCCCTCGCCAGCCACGGGGCTCGAACCCGGACCTTCTTGCTGTGAGGCGACAGCGCTAACCACTACACCACCATGCCGCCCACGAATTAAAGTGCAAGTTTTAATCAAAATCAAAATCAGAAGATGATCTTGGTCAAAATTAGGTGAGGGTAAAATTTAGTTAGGTGATGATCTCGGTCAAAATTAGGTGAGGGTCTGATTTAGCAAACAGACGAAACCAGGATAACCAGAATCGAAATCAAGGGAAGAATCAAATGTCTCAGTAGAAATAGCAACAGAGGAAATTGCACACTGGAAAGAATGATGCAAAGTGAATGGGTTTAATGTTGTGGCAAAAAACTCTGAATTAATAGTAACTCAGTATATCTGACCACCAAATAGGAATAACCAAAGGAAATGCCTCCTCAACTTAGAATTCCTTCTCAGAAACTCTGTGTGGTCTCCTCAACCCCGAGTTCAGCAAGTAACATCAAATTAACATGGCTGATCACAGCATCAGCAGTAAACAGAGTAACCCTTTTCACTTAAATGAGTTATGCAGGTCTATATGCAGGTATATGCTTAATCTATAACATTAACAGGGTGGCATGGTAGTGTTGTGGTTAGCGCTGTCGCCTCACAGCAAGAAGGTTCTGGGTTCAAGCCCAATGGCTGACGGGGGCCTTTCTGTGTGGAGTTTGTGTGTTCTCCTTGTGTCTGTGTGGGTTTCCTCTAAGTGCTCTGGTTTCCCCCACAGTCCAAAGACAAGCAGGTTAGGCTAATTGGTGACTCTAAATTGACTGTAGGTGTGAATGTGAGTGTGAACGGTTGTGTGTCTCTATTGCCGCTTTTCCACTACAAACGTGGCTGAGTCGGGCTGAGCCGTGCCGTGCTGAGTTGGGCTGAGTCGAGCTGAGCGGGGCTGTTGGAGTTGCATTTCAACTACAACCGCGCTGAACCGTGCTGGCTGGAAGTGGGTGGACACATTGGGTGGAGTTAGCGAAAGTGGGTGGACATCACGTGATGTCGTTAAGCAGCGCAAACAGTGACATCAGTGAGCTTTTAAGCGGTAGTCTCACGACCCGAATAGTAAACAATAAACATGGAGGACATGGAGTCTTAGTGTTGCTGGTCTTGGTTCTGTGGCTTGTTGTCATCGACAATGCCAACAGATACTGGCAAGAGCGTATAGATGAGGCGAGGCGCATAAGGCTTCAGAAATTCTCGTAATTCGTAATTATTCTTCTTCCGGGTTTACGGTGTTTACAGATCCCAGCGTGCTCGCGGGGCGTGTGTGGGCATGTGAGGACACTCCTCCTCACCAATCAGTGCACAGGGGAGTGTCTGCTCACGCCCCCAGCCTCACTCGGCTCGGTTTGGCTCGCTTCAGCCCCACTCCAAAACCATACGAGTTTTAGGGGCTAAGCAGGGCTGAAGCGAGCTGAGTCGTGCTGTTCTTTGGTAGTCGAAACGCGAGCCGTGTCGGGCTAAAGTGAGCTGAAGCGAGCTGAAGTGAGCTGAAAAAGGGTAGTGGAAAAGGGCCATATGTGTCAGCCCTGCGATGACCTGGCGACTTGTCCAGGGTGTATCCCGCCTCTCGCCCATAGTCAGCCGGGATAGGCTCCAGCTTGCCTGCGACGCTGCACAGATTAAGCAGTTATGAATAATGGATGGATGGATAACATTAACAGTAGCGTTCATTGTTTTGAGATGGAAAATATACATCACTCATCACAGTTAACTCAAAGGTAGAACAAAAAGTTCTACCTTTCCTACATCCGAGTTCAGCATAACTACACGGACCTAAGTAAAGGTACACAGGAAACAAGCGCAGTCAGTAATCAGATGAATGAGAGTGAAAAAGTATCTGGACTTTATTTGACATGTGCATAATGGGTGCTGTAGTCCATGGCGGCCATGTTCAAAGGCCTCTGTTGCCCCTTTTCCACCAAAGCAGTTCCAGGGCTGGTTCTGGGCCAGTGCTTAGTTTGGAACCGGGTTTTCTGTTTCCACTGACAAAGAACTGGCTCTGGGGCCAGAAAAAACAATTCCAGGCTAGCACCAACTCTCTGCTGGGCCAGAGGAAAGAACTGCTTACGTCAGCGGGGGGGTGGAGTTGTTAAGACCAACAACAATAACAAGACCGCGAAAGATTGCCATTTTTAAGCGGCGAGAAGCAGCAGCTGTACAAACGCGAAGTCATCCATTATTATTATTGATGTTGTTGCTGCTGCTGCTGCTTCTTCCGCGTTGTTTTTGCTTCGATATTCGCGCCAAGGTTTATGCAAACGTAGCGATGTAACTGACGTATACAGCGATGTAATGACGTATACAGCGACGTAACTGACGTATACAGCGACGTAATGACGTGGCTTCCTTTAGCACCGCAAGCTATGGAAAAGCAAACTGGTTCTCAGCTGGCTCGCAAGTTGAACGAGTTGTGAACCAGCACTGGCCCCAAACCAGCCCTGGAACTGATTTGGTGAAAAAGGGGTAAATGAATGCTGGGAAGTGGCATCTTGAGTGCT
Organism: Neoarius graeffei; assembly: GCF_027579695.1. NCBI lineage: Eukaryota > Metazoa > Chordata > Actinopteri > Siluriformes > Ariidae > Neoarius > Neoarius graeffei. The sequence goes on along the minus strand of NC_083574.1, from coordinate 38,505,959 downwards.
TGCTGGTCCAGACGTGACACTGCAGTGGTACCCTCAAGTGTACATATTTTGTACCTTTAATCTAGTCCTTAGAGTATAGCCTTAAAGCTTCACTACTTGCTGCTTTTTTGGTAAAATAGAAATAACAATTATACAAAAGATTTACCCTGGTGGGTAGCACCCCAGTGACAAGGAAGTACCTTTTTTTTCCTCCTAACAGTTTGCGTACTGAATGAAGTCTCATCTCATCTCATTATCTCTAGCCACTTTATCCTGTTCTACAGGGTCGCAGGCAAGCTGGAGCCTATCCCAGCTGACTACGGGCAAAAGGCGGGGTACACCCTGGACAAGTTGCCAGGTCATCGCAGGGCTGACACATAGACACAGACAACCATTCACACTCACTTTCACACCTACGGTCAATTTAGAGTCACCAGTTAACCTAACCTGCATGTCTTTGGACTGTGGGGGAAACCGGAGCACCCGGAGGAAACTCATGCGGAGATGGGGAGAAAATGCAAACTCCGCACAGAAAGGCCCTCGCCGGCCATGGGGCTCAAACCCAGGACCTTCTCACTGTGAGGCGACAGTGCTAACCACTACACCACCGTGCCGCCCACTGAATGAAGTATAAACATAAAATAGACTTGGTAAGCAAGTAAGTAAGTAAAAGAAAGAGTGCAAAAAGAAACTTGAATTGAATTTTTGCTTTTACACTCAGTTTTGAACTTTAACACCGTGTGACCTCCAGTCCATTAATCTTTCTCACATCATCCACCAGTGAGATTTTATCCATTACCTCTGCAGTGAGGTGACCACATGCTGTTCAAGCTTTCAGGTAGGCGAGCTCCATTCACCAATATTAAAAAAATAAAATAAAATAAATAAATAAAAATCGCTAAACACTAACTCAGTGCTCTGCTCATCTGCACAACAACCTTCTCCTCCCTCTCACCACAGTTAACACTTCCTCAACAGTAATTATAGTTCAAGTCCTATAGTGCTGTGTGTTGCAACGCTAGCCTTCTCTCACTGACAAGGGAAAGGGCTCGAGGGCACGCTGACCTAGCAGTGCTCCAGAATGAGTGAGACAGTAATGAGCTTTGACAGCTCTGGGGTCAGCTTTGAGGCCTAGCCATCATATTGCACCAAACCTAATGCAACCGGAACACTATGGGAACTGGAGACTGGTGTTCACTCCCTCTACCTTGAATATCCTCTTTGTCCTTGACATGCATGGAGAATCTGTTTGTTCAGGTAGGTTAGTGGATGTGGTTATTGTCAGGTCTGTGTGGATTTAATCTGTATATGTCACTATGTGTAAATGTGCTACACTGACAAAACACAAACCTTTGCAGCTGGTAGCTAAACACTATTTTGAAGGCACTTAGGTTTTGCTATTGAAATTGAACAAGTTTTTCTTTAGGCCATCTCTTGTTATACAAGAACTTTAATGTAATTTCTGACCTGACTCTGAATATAAAATTCATAGACCTAAGGTTCTCACGAAGAGCTTTTCTTCTGTCTTCTCTCTTCATCTTAGCCCTTTACTGAATTTAAAATAATCAAAATGTTTTCAATTATTTATAACATTTCTTTTCATTTGATTATTGTAATTCCCTCCTTTTTGGTATTCTATCAAGACCTTTAAATCAATTTCATTATGGTCAAATTTAGCTGCAAGAATTTTTTATGAATATACAAATAAGTTACATTCTTTACGAGTGCTGGATTCCCATTTTAAATAAATGGGACTCAATCTTTATGAGTTTTATTGGCTTCCTGTTTCATACAGATTATAGTATGAAAATTTTCCTTTCCCTTCATCCATTATCTGTAGCCACTTATCCTGTACAGGGTCACAGGCAAGCTGGAGCCTATCCCAGCTGACTATGGGTGAGAGGCAGGGTACACCTGGACAAGTCGCCAGGTCATCACAGGGCTGACACATATACACAAACAACCATTCACACCTACAGTCAATTTAGAGTCACCAATTAGCTTAACCTGCATGTTTTTAGACTGTGGCAGAAACCGGAACGCCCAGAGGAAACCCATGCAGACATGGGGAGAACATGCAAACTCCACATAGAAAGGCCTTCATCAACCGCTGGGCTTGAACCCAGTACCTTCATGCTGTGAGGTAACAGTGCTAACCACTACACCACCATGCCACCTTCATTCATTCAATCAATCAATTTCTAATAAGCACTTTATATTGATCAGGGTTGCATATCACCATGAAAACACATACACACATTCAAACAGTCATTCACACCGAGGGGAAATTTAGCACAGCCAATCCGCCTACCTGCATGTTTTTGGACACTGAGAGAACCCAAAGGAAATGTATTAGAACATGGAGAATGTGCACAGACAGTGATTTGAGATCAGGATACAACCCAGGATCCTGGAGCTGTGAGGCAGCAGTGATACCCACTGCAACATTGTGCTATCCAGCTTCAATATTACATGTTTAAGTTGATCGGTAAATGTGTGATAACTTCTTGTCGCCTTCCTGTTGTGTGATTTCCTGTTGTGTGATCATAGACAACTTGCCTGTGATGCTGCATGGTAGCTGTCATTGTAGCACCAATAATGGTGCTGAGTAACACTATTGATCAGCCACAGCACATCATATGATCATAACACTCTCCATGTCACATGAGTTTACACCTGACTCACCATTTATCTTTAATGAACTCTAGTATATAAGTAACATCTCTTACAGTGCTCATTGTCTAGCTTTGTTCTTTCTTGTCATGTGTCAGTGTAGTATCTCACTGGGCTGCGACAGCCTGCGACTAGTTGGAGACACAACAATTGCGATAAAATATGCAAATTTTCACTTGGAATCACACTGAATTGATATTTGCATATTTTACCGCAACTGTTGTGTCTCCAACTAGTCACAGTCCAGTGAAATACACTTGCACTTTCTGTCTCACGGAAACTGAAAATTTTGTCACACGAATATTTTGAACATGTTCAAAATTTCAGCGATAAAAGAACAACACTTTGCGACTCATGTGAGGAAATTGTGAGGAAATTGAGAAGCCCCGCGAATGTTTCAAGACACTTTTGAAACTCACAAATGACATTTGCAATTTGTCGCAAACTGTTGCAGCCCAGTGAGATACTGGCTTCACCTATGTTATGGTTTGTAGCTTGGCAGTTGGCTAGAGTCCATGTTAATGCATGTAGTCTTTTTTTTTGCATTTTAATATCTTAACATTAAAATCTTAATACTACTACTACTACTACTACTACTACTACTACTACTACTAATAATAATAATAAGACTGCACTTGCATCTGCCTCCACAATCAATTCATGAAACCATCCACCAGGACTTACCATAAAGACATTGGCATTAGGCTTCCTTGGTGGTTAGATTTATACAAATGGTTATGAATTTAATTGGATCTGTGATTTGGAAAAGTGGCAAAAAAAAGGACCACCCCAATTCAGGTAAAGTTGGGACAGTAGGCTGAAATTTAAATTAAAACTAAAATCACTTATTTGTAAATGATCGTTGACCTTTGAACATTAATCTTTGAATCTTTGCATTCAAAATGATAAAACAGCACAACTGATGCTTTACTTCATGAATTGTATTTTTTTCTCCAAAATAAACACGTATTTTAATTCTGATTCTTGAAACACATTTTAAAACAAAAGTGAGAACAGCAAAACATTTACCACATTATAACGTTGCCATTCCTTCTCACAACATTTAATATACACTCACCGACCACTTTAATAGGAACTTGTTCTTGATTCTAAGAGTCCTGTTCTTGGCTGCAGGAGTGGAACTCAATGTGGTCTTCTGCTCTTGCATGCTGAGATGCTTTTCTGCTCATCATGGATATAAATAGGGATTATATGAGTTGTTATATCCTTCCTGGCAGCTAGAAACAATCTGGCCATTTTCCTCTGACTTCTCTTATCAACAAGGCGTTTGTTTCCACCCACAGAACTATCGCTCGTTCAGTGTTTTTTGTTTTTCACATCATTCTATGTAAACTCTAGAGATTGTTGTGTGTGAAAACCCCAGGAGATCAGCAGTTTCTGAAATACTCAAACCAGTCCATCTGGCACCAACACCCATGCCACAGTGAAAGTCACACTTTGAGATCACAATTTTTCCCATTCTAATGTTTGAAGTGAACATTAACTGAAGCTCTTGATTTGTATCTGCATGATTTTATGTATTGTGCTGCTATCAAAGGATTGACTGATGTATGGGTGATGTAAACAGCAGGCGTATGGGTATACCTAATAAAGTGGCCAGTGAGAATATGTTTAAGGACTGAAGACACCAAGTGATGAAGTGTTTCAGATGCTATTTTGTCCCATTCTTCCTGCAAACAGGTCTTAAGGTGTGCAACAGTACGGGGTCGTCGTGGTCATGTATTTTGCTTCCAAAAATTCACTGCACATTCTCTATTAGGGACAGAGGGGACAGGCACCCTCTTCTTCTTCAGCCATGCCCTTTTAATGTGTGCAGAATATGGTTTTCCATTATCTTGTTGAAATACCCCTGGAAAAGGTGTCATCTTGAAGACAGTATATGTTGCTCCAAAATCTCAACATACTTTTCTGAATTAATGCTGCCATCACAGAAGTGTTAGTTATCTTTGCTGAAGGCACTGACACAACCTTATACCATGACAGACCCTAACTTTTGGACTTGTGGCTGGTAACAGTCTGGATGGTCCTTTTTGCCTTTGGTTTGGAGCACACAGCATCCATTTCCTCCAAAAAAGACCTGGAATACTGATTTGTCCGATCACAATACACATTTCCACTGCATGCTGGTCCATCCCAGATGCCTCCAAGCCCAGATAATTCAGCAGCACTTTTATACACAGTTAACGTAAGGCTTCCTTTTTGCACAGTAAAGTTTCCACTGGTATTTGTGGATGTAACTCTGTATTGTAGTTCTTGACAAAGGTTTACTAAAGTAATCCTGAGCCCATGTGGTTATATCAACTATAGATGAATGCTGGTTCTTGATGCAGTGCCATCTGAGGGATCAGAGATCACAGGTGTTACATTACATTACATGGCATTTAGCAGACACTCTTATCCAGAGCGATATACAACAAGTGCAAAAGTTAGATATATAAAGTGCTGAACTACTAGACAAGAAAGTTCTAGTGCCAGCTGAACAAGTGACATAATAATACTTTGTGTAACATTCTGTTGAAGTATCAATACTCAGGAAACAGCCAAGGAAACAAACCAACCATACAAAGTACATCTAAATTAGAGAACTCAGAACGGCTTCAGAACCAAATCAAAATTGCAATTGCCTCTTGACATGACCTGTTTTAAATCATATCATTATTTATTTGTTTTGGGCGGCACAGTGGTGTAGTGGTTAGCGCTGTCGCCTCACAGCAAGAAGGTCCTGGGTTCGAGCCCCGGGGCCGGCGAGGGCCTTTCTGTGTGGAGTTTGCATGTTCTCCCTGTGTCCACGTGGGTTTCCTCCGGGTGCTCCGGTTTCCCCCACAGTCCAAAGACATGCAGGTTAGGTTAACTGGTGACTCTAAATTGACCGTAGGTGTGAATGGTTGTCTGTGTCTATGTGTCAGCCCTGTGATGACCTGGCGACTTGTCCAGGGTGTACCCCGCCTTTCGCCCGTAGTCAGCTGGGATAGGCTCCAGCTTGCCTGTGACCCTGTAGAAGGATAAAGCGGCTAGAGGAGATGAGATTTATTTGTTTTACCTTATTACTAGCCCTAAATTACCCCGGTCACAACTTTGTTTGGGATGTGTTGCAGGCCTGAAATGCAGGAATGGATGTATATTAGCAAATGAAATGAAGGTGACCAGGCAAAACATAAAAATATCTTGGGTTTATACTGTCTGCAATGAAATACAATCCATCCATCCATTATCCATAACCACTTGTCCTGTGCAGGGTTGCAGGCAAGCTGGAGCCTATCCCAACTGACTATGGGTGAGAGGCAGGGTACACTCTGGACAAGTCGCCAGGTCATCACAGGGCTGACACATATGCCGCTTTTCCACTACCAATGCGGCTGAGTTGGGCTGAGCCGTGCCGTGCTGAGTTGGGCTGAGTCGAGCTGAGCGGGGCTGTTGGAGTTGCATTTCGACTACAACCGTGCTGAACCGTGCTGGCTGGAAGTGGGTGGACACATTGGGTGGAGTTAGCGAAAATGGGTGGACGTCAGGTGATGTCGTTATGCGGCGCAAACAGTGACATCAGTGACCTTTTAAGCGGTAGTCTCACGACCCGGAGAGTAAACAATAAACATGGAGGACATGGAGTCGTTAGTGTTGCTGGTCTTGGTGCTGTGGCTTGTCACCAACAACGCCAACAGATACTGGCAAGAGTGTATAGATGAGGCGAGGCGCATAAGGCTTCAGAAATTCTCGTAATTCATAATTCTCCTTCTTCCGGGTTTACGGTGTTTACAGATCCCAGCGTGCTCGCGGGGCGTGTGTGGGCATGTGAGGACACTCCTCCTCACCAATCAGTGCACAGGGGAGTGTCTCCTCACACCCCTAGCCTCACTCAGCTCGGTTTGGCTCTCTTCAGCCCCACTCCAAAACCGTGCGAGTTTTGGGGGCTGAGCAGGGCTGAAGCGAGCTGAGTCGTGCTGTTCTTAGAGAGTCGAAATGCGAGCCGTGTCAGGCTGAAGTGAGCTGAAGTGAGCTGAAAAAGGGTAGTGGAAAAGGGCCATTAGAGACACACAACCATTCATACTTACAGTACATTCACACCTACGGTCAATTTAGAGCCACCAATTAACCTAACCTGCATGTCTTTGGACTGTGGGGGAAACCAGAGCACCTGGAGGAAACCCACGCAGACATGGGTAGAACATGCAAACTCCACACAGAAAGGCCCCTGTTGGCCAATGGGCTCAAACTCAGAACCTTCTTGCTGTGAGGCGACAGTGCTAACCACTACACCACCATGCTGCCCAATGAAATGCAAGTCAAAGCAATTTTAGAAATTACTGCTTTATTTTTTATTTGAATTTTCCACAATGTTCCACCTTTTTCTTGGGGATGTACTTTGCAAATTGCAAATCTAATCCATTTTTCTTGTAATTTGTAGGGCATGTGTTATAATACTATTCTAGATTATCAGCACTTATCTAAAGGGCCTCATCAGTTTTATTCAACCAGAGTGTTTCAGTACTAGAACCTATGAAGCATCTAATGCTATGTTCATACTGCAAGCCTTCGTGATCAATTCAGAATTATTGCTCAGATCTGATTTTTTTGGGGGGGCTGTTCACAGTATTTTTTTAAATGTCACCAATATCAGATTCAAGTGTAGACTGGCAACAGTCCTGAACAGACCTGCATGCACAACAGAACAACAACTAAAATGTCACACGCAGCATGCTGTCATATGGCAGTAAATATGGAGATCACTGAAGTCAGCTTTTACTGTTTCATGTAAGTTGATGTGCAGTGGAAAGAAACATGATTTAATGAGTAGATAATTATGAGGATGAGGAGAAAGAGAGTTGAATTTTTATTTTTGGCTTTTTGTGGAGTGATGACTGTTATGTTTGTACGGAGTTGTGTATGGATGTGGAATCACAGCCAGGAGTGGTGGGATTGTGATGTTAATTGCTCCACTGAAGGAGAATGTATCTAAAATTTGGAGTCTTTTGACTGCATCTGTCATTGCCAAATACTTATGAGGTCTAACATCTCACTGTCCCTTCACTGACTACCTCCATTGCGGCTGTCTGCCATCTTTGCAGTCACCAAGTGACAACTTCTTCTTCTTTGTTTCTTTCTGTCAGCACCAAATAACTGCTGCCAATGCAGAAATAAGATGAATGTGATTTAGAGTGACGGAAAAGTCATATGAATTATGGTATGACTGTTCAGACTGAGGTCACACTGCAAAAAAATCAGACCTGTATCAAATTTAGGACCACATATGAAAGACTATGTTCAAATTCTCAGTTCAAATCCATATCTGATCTGAACCCAGTTTTCCTGATTGACTGTCCACATTGTCTCTGTGGCAATTCTCATTTTCAGTCTGTGGCAGCGGGGGTGTGGTCAAGCGTCGGTCTGTGACCGGAGGGCGGAGTCAGAGAAGGTAAGTGGCAGAATCACTGCACCTGATGTTAATTAACCTGTGTTTGTGTGTCTTCCCCAGTGACCGATCCCTATATAAGGAGAGAGAGAGCAGAGGAAGGGAGCTCTCTCCCCAACCAGACAAACGATGTGTGTGTGCGCGTGTCTGTGGTACTGGGAGATTGTGAAGGCTGAAAAGCTGAAAATAAAGAGTTTTGAAAACTCAGTTCTGGCCTGCCGTATTTCTGTGCTCCACCCACCCACTCAAAGTCTTACAGTGGTGCTGAAACCCGGGACCGGAGCACAGAGGAGAACAGCCCCATGGAGTCCTCCCCCTTCGCGGACCTGATCCATGCCCTCGCCACGGCCCAACAGAGCCAGCACCAGGCTCTGGTCGCCCTCCGAAAGGAGCAATCACAAAGGTTCGAGGCCCTGATGCTGGTGCAACAAGAAGATTGTCAGGCATTCCGGCACCTCCTTGCGTCGGCGGGGTCCACCACCTCCACCACCGCGGGCCCTCCCCACCTCACCCTAACGAAGATGGGCCCACACGACGACCCTGAGGCCTTCCTAGCACTCTTCGAGCAAGCAGCAGAGGCCTGGGGCTGGCCAGTGGAACAGCACGCAGCGTGCCTCCTCCCCCTGCTGCACTACAGCTCCCTGCCGACAGCCGGCTGGTCTATGCGGACCTGTGCCGGGCTGTCCTCCAGCATGTGGGGCGCACCCCAGAACAACGACACCAGCGCTTCCGCGCTCTATGCCTAGAGGAGGTCGGACAGCCATTCGCGTTTGGCCAGCAACTCCGGGACGCCTGCCAGTGGTGGCTGAGGGCTGACAACTGTGACGCCAAAGGAATCGTCTATCTGGTGGCACTGGAGCAGTTCATTGTCCGACTTCCCGAAGGGACCGTGGAGTGGGTCCAGTGCCATTGCCCGGCGTCGCTGGATCAGGCCATCAAGTTGGCGGAGGATCATTTGGTGGCTGCTCCCATGACAGGATCGCAGATCTCCTCTTCCCCTCTCTCCTCTCTCTCTCTCTCCCCCTCACCTTCTGTGTCTCATCCTTGCTCCGTTCCCCCACTGTGGAGGCAGGGGCCGGCTCCACCCCAGCTGGCCCGCTGCACCCACGGTGCCCTCCCATTTCCCACTTCTGTGTCTGTCTCTCTCCCCTCTCAGGTGAGTGAGCCCCAGAGCGCCGGTGCAGAGAGAGAGCCCGGGCCGGTTTGCTGGTGCTGCGGGGAGTCGGGGCACCTCCAGCATCAGTGCTCGGCAATGGAGGTGGGCACGGTGGTCAGGATCCCCGATGCGCCAGGAACCGCCCTCGATCGGGCCGGAGCGTATCGCATACCGGTGAGTGTCCAAGGGGATATGTATCAGGCTTTGGTGGACTCTGGATGTAATCAGACCTTAATCCACCAAAGCCTGGTGCAAGACGAGGCATTGGGGGGAGCACAATTGGTGAAGGTGTTGTGTGTGCATGAGGATGTTCACAACTACCCTTTAGTGTCGGTCCACATTCTTTTTTGAGGGGAAAAATTTAGTGTAAAGGCGGCAGTTAATCCTCGCCTTACCCACTCGATAATTTTGGGGACTGATTGGCCAGGATTTTGGGAGTTAATGACTCATTTCGTGAAGAGTGGGTCCTGCCGTAGTTCAGCAGGGGGAGGTCCCAGTGTGGCATTGGCGGGAGCAGCTGTCACAGAGCCGTCTACATCATCACTGTGTCAGAGTGAGGAGCAGCAGGCTCCTCCTCCCTCTCTCGGGGAATCCCTCGCAGATTTCCCGTTAAAGCAATCGCGAGATGAGACTCTGTGGCATGCGTTTGACCAAGTGAGAGTAATCCATGGTCAAATGCTCCAGCCAAACGCCACCCCATCCTTCCCCTATTTCTCCATTATGAGGGATAGATTATACCAAGTGATGCAGGACACTCAGACTAAGGAGACGATTTCACAACTTTTGATCACAAAGAGCCACCGGAAATTGGTATTCCAGGCAGCTCACTTTAATCCCATGGCTGGACACTTGGGGCAGGATAAGACACTAGCCCGAATAATGGCCCAGTTCTTTTGGCCAGGGATTTGTGGCGATGTCCGTAGGTGGTGTACGGCATGCTGCGAATGGCAGTTAGTAAATCCAGCGGCCATTCCAAAAGTGCCTTTGCGCCCTCTACCATTAATCGAGACCCCGTTTGAAAGAATTGGGATGGATCTCGTCGGGCCATTAGATTGGTCAACACAAGGGTATTGCTTTATTTTAGTTCTGGTGGACTATGCAATGCGATACCCAGAAGCAGTGCCTCTTCGCAATATCTCAGCACGTAGTATTGCGGAAGCACTCTTCCATGTCATCTCCCGAGTCGGAATCCCCAAAGAGATTCTGACTGATCAAGGCACTTCGTTTATGTCACGCACACTGCGCGAACTGAATGGGTTATTGGGAATTAAGCCGATCCGCACCAGCGTTTATCACCCACAAATGGACGGTTTAGTCGAATGATTCAATCGCATCCTAAAGAATATAATTAAAAAGTTTGTACGTGAAGACGCACACAATTGGGATAAATGGCTCGAACCCCTGTTATTTGCAGTGCGAGAGGTCCCACAAGCCTCCACGGGGTTCTCCCTGTTCGAATTATTATATGGGTGTAAGCTATGCGGCATCCTAGATGTACTGTGGGAAAATTGGGAGGAGGGACCTTCACCGAGCAAAAATGAAATCCAATACATTATTGACCTGCATGCAAAACTCCACACATTCACACAGCTAACCCAGGAGAATTTGCGGCAGGCCCAAGAATGGCAAATCCGCCTGTATGACAGGGGTACATGCCTTAGGGAGTTCGCACCGGGAGATAAAGTACTCGTACTGTTGCCCACGTCGAGCTCCAAATTGATTGCCAAGTGGCAAGGACCCTTTGAGGTCACACGGCAAGTCGGGGACATTGACTATGAGGTGAGGTGAATGGACAGGGGTGGGGTGCTACAGATTTACCACCTCAATCTGCTCAAACTCTGGAACGAGGAGGTCCCCATGGCGTTGGTGTCGTTGGTTCCAGAGAAGGTGGAGCTGGGGCCGGAGGTTCAAAAAGGAACATTGACATTGCTTACCCCTCCAGTCCCCTGTGGAGACCACCTCTCCCCGACCCAACTCACTGAGGTTGCCCAGTTGCAGACCGAATTTTTGGACGTGTTCTCACCCCTGCCCGGCCGCACCCGCCTCATAGAACACCACATTGAGATGCCCCCTGGGGTGGTAGTGCTCAGCCGCCCTTACAGGCTACCCGAACACAAAAAGAAGGTGGTTCGAGAAGAACTTGAGGCGATGCTTGAAATGGGCATTGTTGAGGAGTCCCACAGTGACTGGAGCAGCCCGGTGGTCTTGGTTCCCAAGGCTGACGGGTCGGTCTGGTTCTGTGTGGACTATAGAAAAGTCAACGCGGTGTCTAAATTCAATGCGTACCCAATGCCTCATATTGACGAGTTGCTGGATCGACTAGGCACGGCTCGCTTTTATTCTACACTGGATTTGACAAAGGGTTATTGGCAGATCCCCTTGACTCCACTATCCTGAGAAAAAATGGCCTTTTCCACACCGTTTGGCTTACACCAATTTGTCACACTTCCTTTTGGGCTGTTTGGGGCACCCGCTACGTTCCAGTGGCTTATGGACAGGGTCCTCCGCCCCCACGCCACCTATGCAGCCGCATACTTAGATGATATCATAATCTATAGTAATGACTGGCCGCGGCATCTTCAACACCTGAGGGCCATCCTTGGGTCGCTGAGGCGAGTGGGTCTCACAGCCAACCCAAAGAAGTGTGCGATTGGGCGGGTGGAAGTACGGTATCTGGGCTTCCACTTGGGCAATGGGCAGGTGCATCCCCAAATTAATAAGACAGCAGTGATTGTGGCCTGCCTGAGGCCAAAGACCAAAAAGGGGGTGAGACAGTTCCTGGTGCTGGCTGGCTACTATCGTAGGTTTATACCTAATTATTCAGGTGTCACCAGCCCGCTGACTGATCTCACTAAAAAGGGGGCATCAGATCCGGTCCAGTGGATGGAGCAATGCCAGCGGGCTTTCTCTGAGGTGAAGGCTGCACTGTGTGGGGGGCCACTGTTACACTCCCCTGACTTTTCTCTCTCCTTTATGTTGCAGACGGACACGTCGGACAGGGGGCTGGGGGCTGTTCTGTCCCAGGAGGTGGAGGGGGAGGATCGCCCTGTGCTGTACATCAGCAGGAAGCTGTCGGTGCATGAGAGGCGCTACAGCACGATAGAGAAGGAGTGCCTAGCCATCAAGTGAGTGGTCCTCGCCCTCCGCTACTACCTGCTGGGATGCCCTTTCACCCTCTGTTCGGACCACGCGCCCGTCCAGTGGCTCCACCGCATGAAGGATGCCAACTCGCGGATCACCTGTTGGTATCTGGGACTCCAGCCCTTTAACTTCAAGGTGATCCACAGGCCGGTGGCGCAGATGGTCGTGGCGGACTTCCTCTCCCATCGGGGGGGGAGTCGGCTGCAGGCCGGACAGCTGCCCGGCCTGAGTCGGGCAGTGGGGGTATGTGGCAGCGGGGGCATGGTCAAGCATCGGTCTGTGACCGGAGGGCGGATTCAGGGAAGGTAAGTGGCAGAATCACTGCACCTGATGTCAATTAACCTGTGTTTGTGTGTCTTCCCCAGTGACCGCGTCCTATATATGGAGAGAGAGAGCAGAGGAAGGGAGCTGTCTCCCCAGCCAGACAAATGATGTGTGTGTGTGTGTGTGTGTTGTACTGGGAGATTGTGAAGGCTGAAAAGCTGAAAATAAAGAGTTTTGAAAACTCATTTCTGGCCTGCCGTACTTCTGTGCTCCACCCACCCACTCAAAGTCTTACACAGTCTTATTCACATTGTTTGCTATAGTAATGACATTGCCCCTGGATGTACAACCCCAATTCCAAAAAAGGTGGGATGCTGTGCAAAACATAAATGAAAACAGAATACAATGATCTGCAAATTGTGGTAACTATATATTTCATTGAAAATAGTACAAAGACAATATATCAAATGCTGAAACTGAGAATTTTATTTATTTATTTAATTTTGGTAATATATGCTCATTTTGAATTTGATGCCAGCAATATACTTAAAAAAAAATAGGGACAGGGAATATTTACCACTGTGTTGCATCACCTCTACTTTTAACAACACTTGGTAAATGTTTTGGAACTGAGATTTGCTGTAGTTTTGAAAGTGAAATGTTGTCTCATTCTTCCCTGATATACAATTTAATTTGCTCAAAAGTTTAGGGTTTCTTTTGTCCTGTTTTGTGCTTCATAATGCACCAAATGTTTTCAATAGGAGACAGGTCTAGACTACAGGCAGGCCAGTTTAGCACTCAGGCTCTTTTAGTATGGAGACATGTCATTGTAATACATACAGAATGCAGTTTGGCATTGTCTTGTTGAAATAAGCAAGGCCTTCCCTGAAAAAGATTTTGTTTGGATGGCAGCAAATTGCTCCAAAACCTGTAACTATCATTCAGCATTTATGATGCCTTCCCAGATATGCAAGCTACCCATGCCATGTGCACTAACGAACCTCCACACCATCACAGATGCTGGCTTTTGAACTGTGCGTTGATAACAAGCCAGCTGGTCCATCTCCCTTCTGGCCAGGAGGATGCAGTGTCAATGATTTCCAAAAGAATTTCAAATTTTGTAGCTGACAAACTGTTTGGCATCCTCCAGAGCAAAATCTGATGCATGCTTTAGCTACTAGCACATCATTTTAGTCAATTTAATACTATGAGTCATCTCACAAATATGAAATGTTTTTGTTGGTGGTGATGCAGATGACTCAGGCAAAAAAATTATCAATTGTGCATGTGTACCATTTTGGAGGAGAGATTATGGCAAATACAATCTGAGCCAAAAATCACAATTAAACATTGAGGCTTGTAATGTGAATGTAGCCGTAAAGATTACAAAAAGAAGCCCAGTCTCCTTCATTCACTACTAATAGACATTTTTGAAAATGTTCTTTCACATGATTATTATGTTGGTCTGTGGTTGCAGGACTCTCAGGGCCCCTGTTTATAGCTCTAATATGGCACTATGGATGAGCTGCTGCTGGGATCTGTCTTTGAATTTCTCTCTTCCATCAATGAGTCTGACCTTCAATGTATATTCAATTCACACAGCGGCCTTTGCTCTGTCTGCTACATGTCAAAGCTATGAAAGCCATTGTTAGTATTTCTAACCTGCTAGTGTCCACACAAGCAAGCTGGCAGGAAAGTCATGACAGGAAGGTCCCATTAATCAATCTGCATTGTGACAAGGTTTGCAGGAAAAAAAAAGCTACCAGAATGAACTGAAATAAATGTTCAACATGTAGCTACGTAGTATAAATACAGCGTTGAGGTTGTGTTTTTCCCCCAGCTCTGTATACAATGACCTTTAAATTTGGTGAATTAATCATTCTTGGATTATTACTATATAACATTGCCATCTTTAGATTATAAAGCACAACATTCTTTGTAGTGCTCCAGAGCTGGAGAATAAAATCTAATAATACCCTATTGGTTAATTTCTTTTTATTACTGCATGAGCAAAGCTAATGAGGGTTCTATGGATATGTGGAGTCAATTACATGGAGTATTAGGTTTAAGAACACCTTATATAATGTCTCACTACTGATTTTGCCTCAGAAAATTGAACAAAATGTGCATTTTTAATTTTACTGGCACCAATACTACAGAGCAGAGAAATATTGACAATATAGGAATATAAGAAAACATGTAGAGAACATATTGTATTTCCATTCTTAAACAGCATTTTAACAGATTTTTTTTTTTTTTTTGTAATGCATGAAAATATGTGCTGATGTATGGGACAAAATAAAGTCAGTGCCTTCTCTATTATGCTCACAATGTCTTGGGGGGGAAATAGGATAGAAAACACATATTTACCAATAAATTAATCAGATTAATTTCTGATAGCCACCATGGACATGAGGACATGGCCACCACGGACTACAGTCCCCAGAACAACACTCCACTGGCATACTCACAGTCTCTAGAGTTCTAATCTCACACACCCTCCTGTTTGCAATTACTGTACAATGACAACCCATACAAGCAGACTTTGAACACTTATCCCCCTTATGAAGTAATGCTCATTGTGCCTTTGCCAGACTTACCATGCCTTGCATTTATATCTTGCCTTTTTTTTTTAATCTTGCCTTTTTGGATTTATTTATTTATTTATTTATTTATTTATATTGATTTTTTGATTGATTTCTTTATTCCAAACAGTAAATAAAAAAATAAATAAAAAATAAAAAATGCAACAATCAAAACATAGTCATGAATTTATTTATTTATTTGTTTGTTTGTTTTGTTTACATTGATCCATTTGTTGATCACCTGACCTTCTGCCTATTCTTTGGTGTATGTTTATTTCTTCACATGTTGGAATTATTTGCTGGTGTCTTTTTAATAAAAAGGCTAACCTTCATTTGCATCTGTCTCCGGCACCAATACATGACCGATTACTTCACCATTCCCATGGATGCAGGGGGGATGCATGGATACAAGAGAATCAAGCTGCCAAAATGACATTGCAGGCCAAGGGAAGCTGGTAGGAGACCAATGGCAATATATGGACAAGCTAGACACAAATATAAATCTGCTCAAAAACACTATCCCCCCCCCCAACTTTAATTTCACACCAAGCACATGCTACAAACCCTTATTGATTTATCTCCTGTCCTGATAAACACTCGTGAGAACCTTCCCAGTGCAAAGGGTTCCTGTTGTAGAGCTCACTTTGCTTCTTGGGCCAAGCAGGTATCTCCAACCAAAAAATAATAAAAAAAAAATCCACACAATTCCTCAGCTGGCTCATGATCAAAGGGTTACAGTGTTCTGGTACCAAGGAGGGAGACCGTTATTGTCATATGATTGCTTTATGGAACTCTTCCAAAGAGTTTCTGACCACTCTCTGGCAAGGAAATCAGGGAACAACTCCTCACTGTAACCCAAGGGAATAGAAATGCATTTGAATATGCCCTAGAGTTCCGCAGTCTCACTGCAGGAAGTAAATGGAATGAGTCTGCATTGAAAGCAGCTTTCTGCCAGGGGTTCAACCAGGAAGTGCTAGTTTAGTGGTGGTGCTTCCTTCAGTAAGGCCAAAGCTAGTGGCCTATCACATCACACAGACCCTATGACTGTGCCATACAGCACCTACCAGGCACCACATCACCACACAATCAAATCTGTCCCCTTTCCTTAATGGAACAAGAGGCCATGGCAGAGTATGTACAAGAGGCACTGAAATCAGGGTACATTCACCCTTCCACTTCTCCTGCCTCTGCAGGCTTTTTCTTTGTAGAGAGAAAGGGGAGAACTTTGACCATGCATCAATAACTGTGGGCTCAGCCAGATAACAGTAAACTACTGGTATCCCCTATTTGGAGATAAACCTAAACTCCATTTGGTGGCCTTCTACTCAAAGAAGTTTTCAGTAACTGAACAAAACTACAATATATATGTAGATAACCGAAAATTGCTGGCTGTGAAGCTCACCCTGGAATAATGACATCACTGGTTGGAGGGAGTGGCCCATTCCTTCACTATCTTCACAGATCATAAAACTCCCAAGTATATGAAAAAAAATCCAAGCACCTGAACCCCACCAAGCCTGGTGGGCTCTATTCTTTGCCCATTTTAACTTCAGACTCTTGTACAGACCAAGCTTCAAGAACACCAAGGCTGACTCACTGTCCCATCTGTATCCTACAGAGATCAATAACCAGAGGAAGGAAAACATACTGACACCCTCCTGCTTTGTGAAAGCTATAACCAAGGATATTGACAGAGAGATCACTTGCACACTGGTACAACAATTTCCCAGCCTGTTCACTGAACAGAACTTTTGTGCCATCCAGTCTAAGAAGCATCACATGGGCACACAAAACCCCAGCTACACAGCACCTAGGTACAGTACACAGAGAACATATCACCTTCTGAAACTGAAGTACTGGTGGCCTAACATATTACAGACATCTGCAAATTCATCTCGTCATGCATTGCACTCACCTCGCCATAGACTTCATTCCAGACCAACCCGAGTCACATAACAACACTGTGATTAAGGTAATTGCAGACAGATTCTCAAAATCCCTAGGTATTTTCCCTCTGCCTGGCTTACCCACCTCCTGTGAAACTGCTGAACTCATCTTCAAACATGTTCTGTTACTTTGGGATCCCTGAAGACATTGTAAATGGTTGAGGCACTCAGTTTACCTCCAAGTTCTGGTCCAGCTTCATGGAGAAACTTGGAGTCTCCATAACCCTCACATCTGGGTATCATCCACAAATTAATGGGTAAGTGGAAAGGGCTAATCAGGAGATTAGTTGTTTCTTGAGGAGATTCTGCTCAGAAAACCAGCAGGATTAGGGTCAGTTTCTGCCTTGTGCTGAATATGAGTAGAACTCACTACAACACTGCAACCGATGCTTTAAGTGTGTACTGGGTTATCATTCACCCTATTTACCTGGAATACTAACCCTACAGATTCACCCACAGTAGATGAGTGCTTTAGGCAGAGTGAACAAGTATGGGAGAACACACACAGGCATTTGGAAAAAGTGGTGTAGAGAAACAAAGAAATTGCCAATGAATATCATGGAAAACTCCACAGTTCCAACCAGGTGACTGTGTATGGTTATTAACAAAAGACATGAGAAACACTCAAGGCTGCAAGAAGCTCAACACATGATGCATCAGCCCATGATACATTACAAGATCCTTCATCACATCAATGACATTACATTACAGGTATTTATCAGACACTCTTACCCAGAGCAATGTACAACATACCCAGAGCAGCCTAGGGAGCAGCTGGGGGTTAGGTGCCTTGCTCAAGGGCACTTTAGCCATGCCTGCTGGTCTAGGGAGTCAAACCAGCAACCTTTTGGTCCCAAAGCTGCTTCTCGAACCATTAGGTCATGGCTTCTGTACCACACCATTGTAGACTAGTCTATCATTTCACATATCATGCCTCAAACTGTCACATCTGGTCCTTCAGCATCTGCTGTTCCCCTCACCACACCATCCACACCACTGGACTCAGAAGGACAACCCACCAACATTGTCAAGAATATCTTGAACTCCCCGCAAAAATGGGAAGTTGAAGTACCTCATTGAATGGGAGGGCAATGGCCTGGAGGAACAATCTTGGATTCCGACACACAAGATTCCCAACCCCATGCTCTGCCAAGAATTCCATTCCAAGCATCCACAGTGACCAGGCTCTTGCCCCAGAGGTAGGCCTCGGAAGAGTTCATCTTTGACCTGTGTGTGTGTGTGTGTGTGTTGGCTTAGGGCTGTCTGTCACACAAGCACCAGAATCCACCAGATAATCAATTTCCCAGAGCACACCATAACCTATGAACATGGTAGACACAGACTACAATCCCCAACACCACACTCCACTGGCATTCCCACAGTCGCTAGAGTTCTAATCTCACACACACACACACACACCTGTTCCCAATTACTCCCACACCCTATATAAGCAGACTTTAGACACTTAACCAGGTACAAAGTAACACTCAGTGTTCCTTTACCTGATATGGGCAGTCTTGTATTTCTGTTTTGCTATTTAGTTTTGTTTTTTGTATTTTGTACTGCTTGTTCTATATGTTTCTTGCTTTACATTTTGGAATTGTTTGACAGTGTCTTTTTAATTAAAAAAAAAGTTAACCTTCATTTGCATCTGTCTTGAACTCTGTTACATGACATAAACATTAACATCAGTCAGTTTATAGATATGGATAAGAAATGTGATTGGTTCAGCTAAGTGTGTATTTTCTTGGGTTTCCATGGATTTTTTTTTTCTGTCTAACTGGATTACAGGTATATTCTGGCAGTTATTGAATAAACTGACTTACAGCATGTACAAAATTACAAATCAACATTCTTTAAAACTTTAGATATGGGTTTCAATGAAAATTTGGTTGTTGCACCCATTATCTTATGCTTTGTTTCTGGCACATTTTGTTTCTCTACAGGTACACCAATGTATAATGTTTATTTCTGTCTATGTTGTGAAGGCCTTTACTAAATGAGTTCTACTTCAGCAAACTTATTGTTCCAGTTCTGTTTTATCTTGTATTCAGGAATACCTGAGATCCCTGATTAAGATAAACACAATTCAGATGCAAATATATAGGCCTGATATCTAATGGTTTTAATGGGGGTGGGGGGAAAAAGGCTTTACATTCCAATTCACCATTTGGTTAGTGAGACAGCCAACACAACTTTCCACAAAGGCCCTGTCCACACGGCAACGGATTCAGGTGAATCTGATAAAATTGTTTATCGTTTCGGCCTGGCGTCCACACAGCACCGGCGTTTTGGGTGCTCCAAAACGAAATCTTTTGAGAATGGGTCCCAGAGTGGAAAAATCTGGCAACGGCACCGTTGCGAAGTCGTCTGGATGAGTAGAACGGATTTGTTTATGATGACGTCACAACCACATGACTGTCAGTGCTTCACGCTGGGTAGAAGTGTAACGAACTCGATGCGAGTTGTCAACAAATCCTATAACTTGGTTCATGAAACGCGCTTACAAAATATTTTCACTGTGAATATTTATTGTGTAATGGTGCAAAGTGAGAGAGAGAGAGAGAGAGAGAGAATAGCCCTTAGGGCAGAGTCTTTAGTCCAAACACTGTGGAAGCAGTACCAAACCGCGCACCGCCCGTGCGCTTTCCAAAAACAAAAACAATCCCGCCAGCAAAAAATAGGAAAAAAAAAAGGAGTGATCTCACCTCTTCAGATGTTGGTTTAAGTCCGACAATACATTCCTCAAAAAGGGCGTAGAAGAACAAAGTAATCCATCAACGTGTAGCATTCAATTTATTCCGGACCATTAAAGAATTCTGGAGGATATCAGAATGTTGGCGTACCGGCTTCCATCTACCCTCATTCATTCCTCTTTGCACGTCTTTCATTTTACGCTACTGATTAATAATCAAAACTTTATGTGGCTGATGCTACAGAAGAAGGGGTTTATGCGCATGCGTCTACTTCTTCTATTGTTCTGGTGTCTCCGATGGGACCGTCTTACAGCGCATGTAGAGGTGTGGCATGTGTATTGCATCGTTTTCAGCAAGCGTTGCGTTGCCATATGTACCTGATATTTTACTGATCCGTTGCCCATGTAGACGCGATATTTAAAAAAAAAAAATCTCGTTGCCATTGTCGTGTAGATGTAGCCTAAGAAACATCTCTGAAAATGTCAATACAGTATATAGAACCCAGTAACATTGACTCTATTATAAATAAATAAATAAATAAATAAGGGGTCATTGCAAATGTACCAACAGTATGGTCTTTTGCATGCAAAGTGGATTTACCATCACACAAGGTTTGGTGGTTGAATCTTAGGCTGAGCTTGTAAATAAAAAAAAAAGTATGCTGCTATGCCATGAAATGGATTCATTTGTGCAGTTGTTAAGCTGTCAGGATGTGATGACTGATTGAGACCACAGAAAGTTCTGCTTGCAGGAAGCACCAGCAAACTTTAATTATCTCTGTATTCATTTCCTTGTCTGTCTGTCACACCTTCAGCTGTCTAAAAGATGATGAGATACTTTTAGTCACCAGTTCCAGTTCCACTTCACTGTAAGTATTTAAATGCACTTCACCTCAACCCTAATCACATCACTCTTTATATTGATTTCATTTGTCATCAGTGTCTCTTTCTGTCTCTGCACTTAAGCTGTGGTTTTTGACACAACTTCCTGTATAATATTACATTTTAATGCCTATATTTGATGAAGAGGTTTCAGTAACTGTAGAAAAACAATCCTCTCCTGGTCACTGGCACTGATTCACTTACAGTACCAGAGTTGAAGCAAAAGGGAGCCAGTCACATTGCTCTTCATTTGTGTAACGATGTATGTGCAGCACTGCAGCAAATGACTAATGAATTACTTTCATTATTTTGGATCTTGGCACACTGCCCTAATAACCCATTTTGAGATTGTGCCCATTTGAAAGGCACCTATTCAATTGTAAGGAAACTGATTTAAAATAATGTCCACGGTTGTTTTGCATAATTTGAATTGAAGTTTACGAGAAAGACCATGCTTTTAGCTACACCTTCATTCTAGTTAACCTCTTTTAAATTCCCATTTCTCTCTTTCTCTGCTAATGCCAACATTTCGTCCAAATGCACCTTTGTTGATACGAAACGTTTTCTTGCTTGCCTCGAAAATCTGTGCATCAGATGAGGAGCTTTCTAGTCACTGGCAGTGCCTCTTTATCTATTTGATATCCTCTCACCGAGCCATGTTTCAGTCTGCAGTAAACAGCAACCACTTTGTGCATCCCATTGGGGAATTATGCTCTCACAATGGGGCAGTTCCTGTGCATTCACACATTTTCCTGTTCTAGTACTCTTCTCCCTGCCACTCAACCACCATAGAAAAAGGGCACTCTGCTTGATTGGTGGACACACAAATGACTTTAACTCTTATAACCAAAAGAATTCACATCCCTTGTTCTCAGTTTGATTGCTCACAAAATCTTCATTGCATTGAGGTGTAGCACATAACACCTAAAATGGTCTGAATTGACCTTTTCAACGATATGGGTTGCTTGTCTATTTGATGAATTGTTGGCAATAAAAATCATTTTGAATGTACATCAAATTTAATCATAGTTACAATATGCCTACAGCTCGGAGTCCACACCCATTACTCTTGTTTGAATTACTTGTCATTGCATAAACATGGAACACATACACAAGAAAAGGTGAAACTGGAGCTTTGTAATAATGCTAGTCAAGTTTGTACAGTATTTGTATATGCCAAAGTAATCAAGTTATGAAAATATATCAAACTTATGCAAAGTAATATCTTTACTAATTTCTTCAATCATTTTCACACTCCTGCTTCTCAACTGAAAAAGGTTAGAAAAAATCCACGTTTTGATGAAGTCGCTTTATCTTACACTGAACAAATGAGAAAAAATTTCAACATTTAATTGAAATAAATGTATTCAGAGAAAAACAAATCCCTCATCAAGAAATAATTATTTTCAACAAAAACACATGCACCACTATTATTGGCACCCCTGCATTTAATACTTTGTACAACCTCCCTTTGCCAGTAAAACAGCACTGAGTTTTCTTCTGTAACATTTTATAAGGTTGGAGATACAGAGCAGGGCATCTGAGACCATTCCTCTTTATACAGTCTCTCCACATCATCCAGAGTCCTCATCCCTCTCTTACAGTATGCTCTCTTGACTTCAGCTCACCCCACAGGTTTTCAATGGGGTTCAGGTCAGGGGCCATGACAGAAGCTTGATTCTGTGGTCAGCTAAACATTTTTGTGTTGATTTGGACATGTGCTGCTGGAAGATCTGATGATGATCCAGTTTTAGTTTCCTGATAGAGGCAGCCAGATTTTAACTTAAAATGTCCTGGTATTTCATGGAGTCCATGACGCCATGTACCCTAACAAGCTTTCCAGGGCCTTTGGAGGAAAACAGCTTCAAAAGATCACAGAACTTCTGACAGTTGGGATTGGGTTCTTTTCATTGTAGCCATCCTTCTTTTTATGCCAAACCCACCTTGAGTGATTATTGCCAAGAAACTCAATTTTTCTTGCGTCAGACCATATAACACTATTCCAGTCAAAGTTGTAGTAACATTTTACAAACTTCAGGTGCCTGTGTTTGTGTTTAACTAACAAAAAAAGCTTTTTTTCCCCCTTTCATACCTTCCAAATAATCTGTTGGCATGGACATAGTGTCTGATGGTAGTTTTGGAGATGTGGAAACCCCCAGATTTTACTTTTTCTTGTAATTCACCAACAGTGATCCTTAGGGATTCATTCATTCATTCATTCATTCATTCATTCATTCATATATGTATTTATTTTACCTCTCATTCATTCATTCATTCATTCATTCATTCATTCATTCATTCATTCATTTATTTTACCTCTCTTACCATTCTCTTCACTCTACATGGGGCAAAATATATTTGTGTCCTCTTTCCCAGAGGATTGGAGGTTGTTATTGCAGCAAAGGGGGACTAAATCTGGAATGGGACATTCAACAACCACATATGGGTGTAATGGTCAGTTGTCCACAAACTTTTGGCCATATAGTACATTTCATTTAATTCCATTAGAGAAACACTCTGAAGTAGCCCTTCTTTCCATGGCCATGCCAACTCAACCTTTTCCTCAATGCTATTCCTCACCTTTTATTTTGCTACCTGAGGGAAAATATCTTTTGTCAGTGCTTCAAATACAGAACTAGCTTGATTTCTGAACAGCCAAAATGTCTTTTTATTCTGGCAAGTCTGCGACCCATGGGTGCCATACCTCATCATACTTGCTGACCTTTGGGGGCTTGAACAGACAGGAAGGGTCATTGAGGGCAAAGAAGAAGCTCAGAATTCCAGTCCACCATTTACAATTCTATAATCACTGTCTATGCCATTTAGTTTCAGGTGTATTCTGCACTCATGAAATGTGTGCATAGCTCAACATAAAAATTAGCAACTAGACGATATAGTCCTACTTTTGCAGACAGAATGGTGAATGTCGCACTGACATAAGACATTAAGTGAGACCTAGTTTGAAAATTTAGCAAATGCTAATTGCAAGCAATTAAAGGCTTCAATCAGCACATCAACTCTTTACTGCAGTACATTTTAAGTGCAGGTTGATAGGATATGATAAAACAGCATGAGGACTGTACACAAAAAAATTTAACACAACATTAAAATGCCAGTTTTTAGTTTCAGTATTAGTATAGTATAGTATAGTATAGTATAGTATAGTATAGTATAGTATAGTAGTGCATCTCAAACAATTAGAATATCATGAAAAAGTTCATTTTTTGTAATTTCATTCAAAAAGGTAAACTTTCATATATTCTATATTCATTACACATAAACTGAAATATTTCAAGCCTTTTTTGTTTTATTTTTGATGATTATGGCTAACAACTCATGAAAATCAGAAATCTAATATCTCAGATTTTTAGAATATTTCCTCAGATCAATAAAAAAAAGGATTTAAAATACAGAAATGTTCAACTTCTGAAAAGTATGCTTACTGATACACTCAATACTTGGTTGAGGCTCCTTTACCACAAATAACTGCATCAATGCGGCGTGGCATGAAGGCGATCAGTCTGTGGCACTGCTGAGGTATTACTGAAGCCCACATTGCTTTGATAGTGGCCTTCAGTTTGTCTGTATTTTTGGGTCAGGTGTTTCTCATCTTCCTCTTGACAATACCCCACAGCTTCCCTATGGGGTTCAGGTCAGGCAAGTTGGCTGGCCAATGAAGCACAGTAATAAATATCATGGTCAGCAAACCATTTGGTCATAGTTTTGGCACTGTGGGCAGGTGCTAATTCCTGCTGGAAAAGAAAATTGGCATCTCCATCAAGCTTGTCAGCAGATGGAAGCATGAAGTGCTCTAAAATCTCCTGGTTGACAGCTGCATTGACTTTGGACTTGATAAAACGCAGTGGACCAACACCAGCAGATGACATGGCACCCCAAATCATCACAGACTGTGGAATCTTCACACTGGACTTCAAACACCTTGCATTCTGTGCTTCTCTACTCTTCCTTCAGACTCTAGGACTTTGGTTTCCAAATGAAATACAAAATTTACTTTCATCTGAAAAGAGGACTTTGGACCACTGAGCAACAGTCCAGTTCTTTCTCTTCTTAGCCCAAGTAAGATGCTTCTGACGTTGTCTCTGGTTCAGGAGTGGTTTGATGTTAGGAATGTGACAGTTGTAGCCCCTTTCCTGAAGACATCTGTGCATGATGGCTCTTGATGCACTGATACCAGCCTCAGTCCACTCCTTGTGAAGCTCTCTCAAGTTCTTGAATCAAGCTTTCTTGACAATTCTCCCAAGACTGTGGTCATCCCTCTTGCTTGTGCACATTTTCCAGCCAGCCTTTTCAGCAATGACCTTCTGTGGCTTACCCTCCTTGTGAAAGGTGTCAATGATCTGGACATCTGTCAAGCCAGCAGTCTTCCCCGTGATTGTAGTTGCATGTTCTGAAGTAGAATGAGAGATACACGGTATACACGATATACTGTTTTACTCAAACTCATAATGAAATATTCTCATGTTTTGAGATTTTTTTGCACTATAGGCCATGATTATCACAATTAAAATAGAAAAATGCTTAAACATTTTAGTTTACATGTAATTAGTCTAGATTTTCCCTTTCTTAAACATCTGATCGAAAATATTGAACTTTTTTATGATGTTCTAATTTTTTGAGATGCACTAGTAATACACATTACATCAAATACATTTTATTATGCAGATATTACAGAACTATTGGCACCCTTCGAGAGAATGAGTCTGGATCTATGACTAAGCAGATGATTTACCCTATGACCATTCTCATCCACCCAGTCCCTGGTATGTTGACAATATGGCTACATATATCTTGAGGATAGCTACACACAGCAATGCTTCTAGCTGACTCTGCAAAAACTCTAAACTCCCTGGTTTGTGCCCAGGGGTTAACTCCCCAGTGAGATTTTTTTTGACTTGCCTGAATACAACCAGTACATAGACAGAGTATGAAGAATCATAAGAGTGTATCTGAACCTTTTGCAAACCTTCCAGTATGCTCCCAGGTGCCAGACCAATAATTTAAGTGTGTCACATCTGTTGTGCCACAGAAACCCTAGTCACTGGGATAACAGGTCTAGTCTGATGGCAACTGTGCATGGAGAGCTGGTCAATAACATCAATCACAGATGGAACGACGGTATGTCCAGCCAAAAAGGGGCTATCAGCAATACCAGTTACATAGTCTGCAGGCACTGCAGTATCATCCATAACAGTGATGGAGGAAGAAAAGCAGATAGTCTTTGATTTGGTCAGTCATGTGCAAACATATCCTGGCCCAGATTCCCTGTCTCCAGATTTCCATCCCCCAGGTGCAAAGCTTATTTGCTGACCTCAACATTTTTTTTTTCTGTGATTTTTTTTTTTGTGTCCCTTGGGTGATTGATGTAAAACATCACATTGGTACTGTTTGTTCACACTAGGAAGTGTGATCTCCTCTTAGGGTTAACTGGAAACAGTGCAACACTCGCCACACAGATTTCATTTTGAGGGTGCTGATATATTGCTATTGAATTATTTCATTGCCTGTTTCTTTAAGAAAGACTGCACTTCTGCAGTCAATATTTCCAATTGACTTGGGTCTTGCACCTCCAATTGATTTGGGTCTTGCACCTCTCTTGTTTTTGGCAGTCACTGATGGCAACAAAGTAAATGATACTCTCGTACTCCAGTAGCCACTGATCTGATGTTATTGACCTGCAATGCTTTAATTGTAGAGGGGTAGACCAGCACACTACTGATAGCTTATTTTCAAACACAGTGCCATTTGCACGTCTGTTCTATACGTTATAAGTAAATGTTACCATAAAAATCTTATGGGCGGCACGGTGGTGTAGTGGTTAGCGCTGTCGCCTCACAGCAAGAAGGTCCTGGGTTCGAGCCCCGGGGCCGGCGGGGGCCTTTCTGTGTGGAGTTTGCATGTTCTCCCCGTGTCTGTGTGGGTTTCCTCTGGGTGCTCCGGTTTCCCCCACAGTCCAAAGACATGCAGGTTAGGTTAACTGGTGACTCTAAATTGACCGTAGGTGTGAATGTGAGTGTGAATGGTTGTCTGTGTCTATGTGTCAGCCCTGTGATGACCTGGCGACTTGTCCAGGGTGTACCCCACCTTTCGCCCGTAGTCAGCTGGGATAGGCTCCAGCTTGCCTGCGACCCTGTAGAACGATAAAGCGGCTAGAGATAATGAGATGAGAAAATCTTATGTCATCTTTTTCAAGGATTTCTGAACACTTCTTAGCATCTTGAATCCACTTCTTTCATTAGTCAGCAAGGCAAAAATGGGGAAGGGGATAAGCCTTTTAAGGCTGAATGGATGAGGTCATTGTCATGTGTGTCAAGGTACACCCTTGCTATTAATACTAAGATAAATGGGAAAACTAACCCCCCCCCAACAATGCCAAGGGATCCAAAATTAATTTCCTTTCTAAAAGCATACATTTTCTATCTGTGTTGTTGTAGATAATGAATAATTAACTGTAGTGCTAAATAATAGCCTATACAATGAACAACTGACTAATCAACTGGAACTAACATCCTTAGAAACATGTAAAAATTGCAGAGTTCTCAACAAACTGTTGTCTTTGAAAATAGTCTGTTTCCTTGGGTTGCAGAGGCTGCAGAGGTAAAGTGTATACTCTGCACTTGAAAAATATGAGGCTGCAGAGGTAAAATGTATTTGTCATCCATTACCTTGTGGAAACCCAAAAAGCTTTCAACACAAAAAGACAGAAATTGTTGACCTGCATGAACCTGGAAATGGACAAAAATAAATAGTACAGTCAAAAATACCATTAAACATCCTCAGGTGCTAAAACATTTTAAACATCTGCATCAGTTAGAAAAAAAGCCAGGAGATGGATATGTGAGCAACACAGTAGTAGTTATGGTCCTTGGAACACACACACACATATATATATATATATATATATATATATATATATATATATATATATATATATATAAATTAACCATCAACCCATCCTTACATATACACATACATACAATTGACAGAGCGAGAGTACACAGGACAGGAAGACAGGGATGAAAAGAAAAAAATATGGAGAACATGAGGAGACGGGAGGAGAAAAAAGCAACCCCCACAATATGCTCCTGTGGGGAGTACAGTGTGGGAACATTAAAAAAAACACCTCAGCACATAAGCACAAAGAACACAGTTTTATAACATGAAAACTCGGGACTTGAGGGGGAGGGGGGAGAGGGTGGGGGCGATCGTGGGGGTAAGGGGGGAAGGGCAGAGGTAGAGGTAACCCAGCGCAAGCAAGCAGCTGGTTCCTGCAGCCACGATGGCGCTGGTCACGCACCCGCTTGTCACACTGGGGGTAAAAAGCGGCGACCGTGGAGAGTGGGGGAAGGAATGCAAGAGCATCTCACTGCAGTAATCTTCAGGGGGAGTTGTTGTTCCAGCAACGGCCTTGGCCAAGGCCAGTGCTGTCTGAGGGAGCCGAAAGCAGATAAGATTGGGATTGTTTGGTCTTGGGGCGAGTAGACGCATTCTTTTACACGACTACTCTGTTTGTCCATTCTGGTCTCCGAATTGATCCATTTTCCTTTGCAAAACCAAAAGCTTATCCATGATGTTATCCATGTTGCGGTTCAAGTTCTGAATAGCCACAGTCTGAGTGCCGACAGCTCTGCCCACCACTTCAGTCATGTCGGGCAGCTTTATGGGGCTTTGGACAGCTGTCACCATTTTCTGATTTCCTCGATAAAACAGGGCAATGCCTAATCCAATCAGCAAAAGTCCTGTAATCATGGTTCCGAATAGGTAGATGTCTTCAATGTCCTCCACAAAAAGAACCGCCAGGCACACGACCCACCACTTCTCCCATGCATCCATTGTGTAGCCAGCTGTGAACGTTCCGGCAAGACAGGCCGGTTCCCCCAAACCCAGGCTTCTGGTCGAAAATTGTGTCAATTGTGTGAAGAGACCAGTTTATCAATTCCATGATTTTTAGTTTGGAGATCAGTGCGGAGAGAGTCTCTCAAAAGTATAGACAATAGACAGACGAGACAGAGAAGCAAAAGCAGGGAAGATACCTAAGGGAGAGGAGAGGCAGAGAAATGCGACCGCCTTCCATGAGAGCACGGAGAGAAAACTCCAAGGACCATAACTACTTCCATATATATAACTGAGTTGAGGATAATTGTGCAAACCTAAGAATATTTTTTGTGGATTAGGGTCTACAATACAACTATTTTTACCCTTGTTAGACATTACAGCAAAATGAGCAGTGCTGTTTTTCTCTCCAGGGAAAGTTTCACCAACTATTAATTATCAGTGTGCATTAATTGTGAAAGCAGGGTTTTTCAGAAACAAATCCACTACTTGAAAAATATAAGATAAAGATATGTATATAGTGTCCTTATCGACATGCAGTGTTTTATTCATTTTATTATTTCATTTTTAATGAAGTGTCCTACAGCTAAGTGGAAGGCAGATGCAAATGCATGTTTGATGTTTTCCTTAAGTAACTGGCAAATCGATCCAAAATGTGAAACAAAGAGATGAAAACAGGGACAGCCAAAGAGTCAGGCAATCAGCAAACAATCATACAAAGGCAAATCCAAAAAAAATCTAAAAACAAGGTAGCAAGACATGTAAGGAGACAAGACAGGAACCAAAACAAAACATGTGAAACTCAGCACCATAGCACTATGCACTGGGAGCTGCAGCATGCAGTGGGGAAATATATGACAGAACTAACACCAACCACACCTAAAAGACACAGCTCCTGATGCATCTTCTAAAACACAAACTGGTGGTGCTGCACCCCTAGGTAAAATACCCACGAGATTCCCAGGGCTCTGAGGCAGGCATTGTCCAAACTCTTCAGTTTTCCTAGAGGAGCCGGGCAGCAGACATAGGCAAGATTGGTAGGAAGCAGGTGGTGGAGCAATGATGTCCCCACTGGAGTCTGGTGGCAGAGTGATGATGTCCTTGCCAGCCTCAGTCATGAGCATGGTGTGGGAGGTTGCCTTGTCAGCCTCAAGCATGAACATGGCGTGGTATGCCACCCCATTGGCCTCTGGCATGAGCAGGGTGTTGAAGGCTGCCCTACTGGCCTCAGGCATGAGCATGGTGTGGGAAGCTGCCCTGTCGGCCTCGAGCATGAACATGGCATGGGATGGCATCCCGTCGGCCTCTGGCATGAGCAGGGTATTGAAGGCTGCTCTATTGGCCTCTGGCATGAGCATGGCATGGGATGCCACCCTGTCAGCCTCTAGCATGAGCATGGCGTTGAGAGTTGCTGCTTTGGCCTCCAGCATAAGCACAGCATTGGAGACTACCCTGTCAAAAACCAGATATCAAAACACAGGATGTAAGGTAAGTTTGAGTAAGGGCACACAGTGTTATTTCACCCAGAACAAAGAAACACAAGGGCTTAGATATAGAGGATAAATCAAGGGGCAATCTGAAAATTTGTGAAAGTAATCATGACATACGACTGAGACAATCAGTGACAAGACATGGAAGGAGACAACAGATGAACTATAACAAAACACACATGGTAATGTAAACAAACACTTGACACTGCACACAGCTATGTGTGCTGGGATTCACAGCATGTGCCACTTTTTGCAAGGGGGAAATATGTGACAAAGGGTGTCAAAAGATTCTGGAGTATCTGAGTTTTTTTTTTCTTTTTTTGAAGCTTTTATGGATAAACATGATGCAATTTAATTTCCAGGCTCACATTAATGGCCTTCTAAAATTATATAGAAAGATAAATCAGCATAAGAAATAATGAAATTATAAAAATGTATGTTAAATGCTAGAATTGCTCCCAAAGGGATCAATAAAGTTCTATCTAATCTAATCTAATCTAATCTAATCTAATCTAATCTAATCTAATCTAATCTAATCTAATCTAATTTTGCTTGATTTTACACTGGACGTTTTTTATATGGATGATTGACAAATAAAAGCTTTTTCATTTAGGGCACCTGTGTAATTACTGCATCAAGATTATTATGCCTCTTCAGAGTATTTTAAACATCTTAGCAAGTGGATGTGTGGTGAGATGTTATTCTGTTGCTGCCTGTGACTGTGTGTGTCAGAGAGGAGAGAAAGGAAAAGAAAGAGAGATTGGCAGATTGCAATCAGCAGAATGTGTAAATCTCCATATCTCTGTTCGGTTCATGTGTAGACTTCATCACTGCTTCAATCAACTGCTAATCAATCATGGCCAGATGAGAGGATTTTAAGATAAATATGTCTTAAATCAGTCAGCCATTGAAGAGTGGTGCGGCAAAGAATGTGAAATGATAGTCTGCCATTCACAACATGTTGTCAAGGACAAACTCAAAGTGCAAGAGAAAAAAAAAACATTGAAATTATTTTCCTGGGCCTCAGTGTTACTAAAGTACAAATCACATCTATCATACTTCACCATCCATTAGACCAAATCCTAATCTCTTCACCCTTTCAGCCCATCCATGTGTAGAATCACCATTTTCACCAGAAATATACAAAGATCCCTGGAGGCACACTTGAGCACCCTTACACCTGGTGGAATGCAACTGGATAGCTGACACACTGAGTAAGTAATGGCTGCTGATGTTCCTGAGTGGCCCACTGAAGGTGGTGGTGGGGGGGCTGATGCATGACGATGCAACCTGTCATGCTGGCTCTTTTTCATCACGGCTCCCAGGACCAATCGATGGATGCACTAAGTCACAGCACCGATTGCCATGTGGATATTGATCATTTATTATTTAATCAAAGTGGGGAGAGAGGGAGAAAATGTAGAGGCGAGCCAGAGGTGTAGAGTCTGTGGTTAGAGATGCAGTCTGTGGTCCTCCTGTAACAGTACACACAGCCAATGGACTTAATCAGTGCTAATGAGACTGCACATTAGCCTACAATATAAGAGAATGACTTGCTCACTGCAAGCAGATTTCACTTATTCAGTTATGTGTATTTTTGTGTGCTAGTCTATCATAACAGGAGACTAATGACAGCTTAATAATTTGTGCAAAATTGCACACTAAACTGAGAAAAAAAATCGAGAGAGAAATCTAAATATTTATTTGTTTGCCTTCTAGCAGTCTTAAACTAATCATTGCCACAGTTGGTTTCACATAATGCTGCATTTTACTTAAGGCAGGATAAAGAAGTGTAAAATAAATGGAATAAATTAAACCCATTTTAGTATTGAGCAATTTTCTCAAGCCTCTGTAATATTTCAATATCCCATGCCCATTTATTTAAATACATATATCCATGTGAGGTCAGGAATGCCTCTCCTGCGGCTGTGTTTTTTTTTTTTAATATTAATTTATTTTGTGTGTGTGTGTGTGTGTGTGTGTTTGTTGGGAACTGTTGATCATGCTCCAGTGTTCCTGCAGAGAAGAGAGGGTGTAGTGCGTCACCTCATCTCTTTCTTCTCAGAAGCCCCAGAGGGACAGGGCATATGGCTGTCCTGCTCTCCCTGCTGTCCCACCCGCCCTCCGTCTTACTCACACACTGTCACATCTCATTTGGCCCATCTTTGCCCTGCCTCATGCTTCATATCCCAAATTCCTGTGAGGGTTAAAGAACCAATGGCATACCTTTTTTTTTCTTTTTTAAACAGCCAATGGTATATCTATAAGGATGGTGCTGATATTTTTCAGTGGTAGCTTTTAAATTAATCTTATAATAATATGTTTTTAGCTCAGATCAGTCTTTTTCTTGCCTTTTCCCCCTCCTATTCTAATCCTTAGCAAGTCTAGGGGACATCTCTCACTCTGGGGAACTACATATCTGAAAGATCTCGACCTAGTTTCCTTTCACAGTCTCTACCCTGTCTGCTACTTAACTATTTTTGCTTGTTTGGATCTGAACATTTCTGTATCTTCTAGTCAGAGGAGATACCCTTTACCCTTTCGTCTCTTTAGCTCTCCACACCATCCTCCAGGCTACAGGTCCTGTCCTATTGCATGTAAATCCCTGGATCACTATGACGGTCAAACAACCACTCCATCCATTCTAGCCTCATCCTGAGGGGATGTTCCTTACTGCTGGGCTAATCCTGACATTCAGTATAGCTAAGCAACTTGTCATGTGCTTTTGGGAGTGTTTATTTGGTTTGGCAGTGCAGTTGAATTTTGTGCATGTTTTCAGCTAGTCAATCATCTGGCATTGTATCTTCTCCTCTTTGCTCCAAAGGTAAAGGTTATCAGTTGGGTGATGAGCTCAATGTTGACAGGAGTGTGAGATTCAGGGACACTGAGATTTGTGTGTGTACAAGTTTGTGTGTACAAGCATGTGTGTACAAGTACCGGTATGTGTGTGTATACGGTACAAGCATGACGTGTGTGCATCTGGATACTTGTAGGTAAGTGCAACAGTGATGGTGACTTTCAATTAGGCTGCTGTATTCAGGTGGGAATTGTCTGTCTTCAGTGTCCCATTTTTCACTTCTACCTGTAATTAGATGTAGCTTTACACAGCTGCTGACCTTTCACTGGTAAATGGAAGTAGATCCCTATGAGCAGAGAGATTTTTGAGTATCTGTGTTTCTAAGAATACTAATAAAAAGCAATAGAATATAGGGATGGGAACACTGCATCCAGCATGAATCATATATGTATACACAGTGGTGCTTGAAAGATTGTGAATCCATTAGAATTTTCTATATTTCTGCATAAACATGACCTAAAACAAGATCAGATTTTCACAGAAGTCCTAAAAGTAGATAAAGAGAACCCAGTTAAACAAATGAGACAAAAATATTATATGTGGTCATTTATTTATTGAGGAAAATGATCCAATATTACATATCTGTGAGTGGCAAAAGTATGTGAACCTCTAGGATTAGCAGTTCATCTCATCTCATCATCTCTAGCCGCTTTATCCTGTTCTACAGGGTCGCAGGCAAGCTGGAGCCTATCCCAGCTGACTACGGGTGAAAGGCAGGGTACACTCTGGACAAGTCGCCAGGTCATCACAGGGCTGACACATAGACACAGACAACCATTCACACTCACATTCACACCTACGGTCAATTTAGAGTCACCAGTTAACCTAAACTGCATGTCTTTAGACTGGGGGAAACCGAAGCACCCGGAGGAAACCCACACGGACACGGGGAGAACATGCAAACTCCGCTCAGAAAGGCCCCGGGGCTCAAACCCAGACCTTCTTGCTGTGAGGCGACAGTGCTAACCACTACACCACCGTGCTACCAATTAGCAGTTCATTTGAAGGGGAAATTAGAGTCAGGTGTTTTCAATCAATGGGATGACAATCAGGTGTGAGTGGGCACTCTGTTTTATTTAAAGAACAGGGATTTATCAAAGTCTGATCTTCACAACACATGTTTGTGTAAGTTTATCATGGTACGGACAAAGGAGATTTCTGAGGATCTCAGAAAAAACATTATTGATGGTCCTCAGGCTGGAGAAGGTTACAAAACCATCTCTAAAGAGTTTGGACTCCACCAATCCACAGTCAGACAGATTGTGTACAAATGGAGGAAATTCAAGACCATTGTTACCCTCTTCAGGAGTGGTTGACCAACAAAGATCACTCCAAGAGCAAGGCATGTAATAGACGGCGAGGTCACAAAGGACCCCAGGGTAACTTCTAAGCAACTGAAGGCCTCTCTCACATTGGCTGATGTTAATGTTCATGAGTCCACCGTCAGGAGAACACTGAACAACAATGGTGTGCATGGCAGGGTTGCAAGAAGAAAGCCACTGCTCCCCAAAAAGAACATTGCTGTTCGTCTGCAGTTTGCTAAAGATCACATGGACAGGCCAGAAGACTATTGGAAAAATGTTTTGTGGATGGATGAGACCAAAATAGAACTTTTTGCTTCAAATGAGAAGTGTTATGTTTGGAGAAAGGAAAACACTGCATTCCAGCATAAGAACTTTATCCCATCTGTGAAACATAGTGGTGGTACAGTAGTGTCATGGTTTGGGCCTGTTTTGCTGCATCTGGGCCAGGATGGCTTCCCATCATTGATGGAACAATAAATTCTGAATTATCCCAATTAATTCTAAAGGAAAATGTCAGGACATCTGTCCATGAACTGAATCTCAAGAGAAGGTGGGTCATGCATCAAGACAATGACCCTAAACACATAAGTCGTTCTACCAAAGAATGGTTAAAGAAGAATTAAAGTTAATGTTTTGGAATGTCCAAGTCAAAGTCCTGACCTTAATCCAATCAAAATGTTGTGGAAGGACCTGAAGTGAGCAGTTCATGTGAGGAAACCCACCAACATCCCAGAGTTCAAGCTGTTCTGTATGGAGGAATGGGCTAAAATTCCTCCAAGCCGGTGTGCAGGACTGATCAACAGTTACTGGAAACATTTAGTTGTAGTTATTGCTGCACAAGGGGGTCACACCAGATACTGAAAGCAAAGGTTCACATACTTTTGTCACTCACAGATATGTAATATTGGATCCTTTTCCTCAATAAATAAATGACCACGTATAATATTTTTGTCTCATTTGTTTAACTGGGTTCTCTTGATCTACTTTTAAGAATTGTGTGAAAATTTTATGATGTTTTAGGTCATATTTATGCAGAAATATAGAAAATTCTAAAGGGTTCACAAACTTTCAAGCACCACTGTATGCTGTATATTCATACAATGTGCTGAAGTACATTTTTGGGGTTTTTTTTTGGTCAAATGACACGAAGTTTACGTATGTACAGTGTGTATGTATGTATGTATGTATGTATGTATGTATTTACAGGTATGTGCATACGGGTACAGTGGTGCTTGAATGTTTGTGAACCCTTTAGAATTTTCTATATTTCTGCATAAATATGGCCAAAAACATCATCAGATTTTGACAGATGTCCTAAAAGTAGATAAAGGCAACCCAGTTAAACAACTGAGACAAAAATATTATACTTGGTCATTTATTTATTGAGGAAAATGATCCAATATTACATATCTGTGAGTGGCAAAAGTATGTGAACCTGTAGGATTAGCAGTTAATTTGAAGGTGAAATTAGAATCAGGTGTTTTCAATCAATGGGATGACAATCAGGTGTGAGTGGGCACCCCATTTTATTTAAAGAACAGGGATCTATCAAAGTCTGATCTTCACAACACGTTTGTGGAAGTATATCATGGCACGAAAAAAGGAGATTTCTGAGGACCTCAGAATAAGTATTGTTGATGCTAATCAGGCTGGAAAAGGTTACAAAACCATCTCTAAAGAGTTTGGACTTCACCAATCCACAGTCAGACAGATTGTGTACAACTGGAGGAAATTCAAGACCATTGTTACCCTCTCCAGGAGTGGTCGACCAACAAAGATCACTCCAAGAGCAAAGCGTGTAATAGACGGCGAGGTCACAAAGGACCCCAGGGTAACTTCTAAGCAACTGAAGGCCTCTCTCACATCGGCTAATGTTAATGTTCATGAGTCCACTGAACAACAATGGTGTGCATGGCAGGGTTGCAAGGAGAAAGCCACTGCTCTCCAAAAAGAACATTGCTGCTTGTCTGCAGTTTGTTAAAGATCATGTGGACAAGCCAGAAGGCTATTGGAAAAAAGTTTTGTGGATGGATGAGACCAAAATAGAACTTTTTGCTTTAAATGAGAAGCATTATGTTTGGAGAAAGGGAAACAGTGCATTCCAGCATAAGAACCTTATCCCATCTGTGAAACATGATGGTGGTAGTATCATGGTTTGGGCCTGTTTTGCTGCATCTTGACCAGGGCAGCTTGCCATTGATGATGGAACAATGAATTCTGAATTATACCAGTGAATTCTAAAGGAAAATGTCAGGACATCTGTCCATGAACTGAATCTCAAGAGAAGGTGGGTCATGCAGCAAGAAAACAACCCTAAGCACACAAGTCATTCAACCAAAGAATGGTAAAAGAAGAATAAAGTTCATGTTTTGGAATGGCCAAGTCAAAGTCCTGACCTTAATCCAATCGAAATGTTGCAGAAGGACCTGAAGCAAGCAGTTCATGTGAGGAAACCCACCAACATCCCAGAGTTGAAGCTGTTCTGTACAGAGGAATGGGTTAAAATTCCTCCAAGCTGATGTGCAGGACTGATCAATAGTTACCAGAAATGTTTAGTTGCAGTTATTGCTGCACAAGGGGGTCACACCAGATACTGAAAGCAAAGATTCACATACTTTTGCCACCCCCAGATGTGTAATATTGGATCATTTTCCTCAATAAATAAATGAACAAGTATAATATTTTTGTCTCATTTGTTTAACTGGGTTCTCTTTATCTACTTTTAGGACTTGTGTGAAAATCTGATGATGTTTTAGGTCATATTGATGCAGAAATATAGAAAATTCTAAAGGGTTCACAAACTTTATGTATGTACTCACATGGGCACTTGCCTGAACAGCAACATGCTGAACAACACTATTGACAGGACAGGGCTGACAGAACAGTTCTGGACTCCATTAAAGGAAAAAGTGGGGGGTGTTTACATCTTTGTCAACAAGTCCTGGTGCATGGGCACTTGATTCTGAGACCCACTGTTCTGCTAATATTGAGTTCTGCATTATCAAGTGCAGAAATTGATTATAGCTTCTACACCTAATAATATCAAGTGTAGACCTTGATTAAAAAAAATGTGTAGGAGCAGCCATGGCCTAGACATTAGAGAAGCAGCCTTGAGGTCTAAAGGATCACTGGTTCGATTTCTGGTCTCGGCGAGAAAATCCATGGTTGACGTGTCCTTGAGCAAGGTACCTAACCCTCAATTGCTCCCCAGGTGCCAAGTATGTGTGTATGCTCTTTATACGTCGCTCTGGATAAGGGTGTCTGCTAAATGCCTGTAATGTAATGTAGAACCTGTTAAATTAATATGTACCATAATCATTGCCATCTATGTCCCTCCAGATGCTGATTCCAAGTCAGCTCTGAATAAACTTGGTGCTGCTATTGGGAAGGTACAAGCCACACACCCGAATGGAGAATTTGTTGTCACTGGTGAGTTTAGTCATAGCAATGTTGGGACTGTTCTTCCTAAATTCCACCAGAATGCCTCCTGTCCAATGAGAGAAGATAACACCCTGGATCACATCTACACCAATATTACCAAAGTTGTTCCCCTTCCCTACCCAATCTGATCATGTCTCCCTGCTTTTACTCCCCAAATATACCCATGATCAAATGTGTCAAACCCTTAGTGAAAACTGTAAATCTGTGGCTACCTGTAGCAGACTTTTCACTTTTCACACTTCCAAGTCACAGACTGGAGCATGATTGCTTCCAAGGCAGTACTGACATTAACATCTACGTACACTCTGTTCTGGATCACATCAACAAATGTGTTGTCACAATCACTACCTGTAAGAGAATTAAAACTTTTCCTAATCAGAAACCATGGCTGAACAAAGAAATCCACCACCTACTGAAGGCAGGTGATACTACTTTCAGGTCTGGATACCAAGAAGCCAACAGTTCATCCAGTGCAAACCTGAGAAGGGGAATCATTGACTTCAAATACAAGTAGAAAATGTGGATAGAGGACAATATCAACAACTCTGACTCTTAACACATGTGAAAGGGCATCCAAACACTCACTGACTACAAACAGGTCAACATTGCCCTTTCAATCAGGAATTACTCCTTCCCTGAAGAGCTCAACATCTCCTATGATCAGGGAAATGCAGGACAGGGGACCATCAAAGCTGACCTTCCCTCCAGTTGCCTGCTGCTCATAATCCCCTCCAATGATGTGTGCTCCACCCTAAGCAAAGTGAACTCACACAAAACTGTCCCTGATGGCATTCCACGCAGTGTGCTCAAGGCCTGTGTAGAACAATTGGCTGAGGTATTCACAGACATTTTCACCCTCTCCATCACCCAAACAGTATTTACAGCTCATTTCAAGACAGAAACCA
The DNA here is from genome assembly GCF_027579695.1 of Neoarius graeffei. NCBI lineage: Eukaryota > Metazoa > Chordata > Actinopteri > Siluriformes > Ariidae > Neoarius > Neoarius graeffei. The sequence goes on along the minus strand of NC_083574.1, from coordinate 38,467,362 downwards.
CTGTACCAGTGCCAAAATACGCCATGACCCTCAACAGCTTCCATCCTGTTGACCTCATGCACATCATTGGCAAGTGTTTAGAGAGACTGATCCTTTGTCATCTGAAATCCTGCCTCCCCTCATCAATGAACCTGTATAAGTTTGCCTACCGCCTGAACCGGTCAACAGAGGATGCTGTCACCATGGCACTCCACTCTGCCCTTACCCACCTGGACAATAGCAACTCCTACATTAAGATGCCATTTGTTGACTTATTCACTCAGTTTAACAGCCACATGTCCACCCTTGTACTGACCTCCGGCATCCCACAGATCTATGTGCTTAACCCTCTCTTTTACTTTCTATTCACTCATAAGTGTATACTTGTCCATGGCTCAAACTCCACAATCAAGTTTGCAGATGACACCATGGTAGTAGCCTTGATCAGAGACAATGACAAGATGGTCTACAGACAGGAGGTCAAGCACCTGACAATGTGTTATGCTGACCACAACTGTCCTTCAACACCCAGAAGACTAAGGAGCTCATTGTATACTACCAGCAGACCTAGAGGAACCACATGGACATATGTATGGGTGTTCAATGGGGCTGAGGTAGAGCGGGTAGCTGGATTTAAGTTTCCAGGTGTCTATATTCCAGAGGACCTCACCTGGGCCATCAACACCTCCACTCTGATCAAGAATTCATGTCAGTGTCTTTACTCCATGAGGAGACTGAGGAAAGCTCACCTACTCAGATCTACTCAGATAGTGAAGCTGGTGAACTTCTATCATTGTACCATCAAGAGCATTTTGGAAAAAAAATGCATCTCGGTGTTATATGGAAGCTGCTCAATCTCTGACTGGAAGGCCCTCCAACTGGTGATGAAAACCTCTCTATACATCCCTGGTACCCAGCTACCCTCCATTGCAGACATCTATCACAGACATTGTCTAGAGAGGGTGAAAGGCATGATCAAGGGCATCTCTCATCCCAACCATCGACTGCTCACTCTTTTCCTATCGAGGAAGTACTGCTATAACAGTTTCTTCCCCTCAGCAATCAACATACTGTACTCCTTCCAAAAATGTTAAATAAGCATTTCTGCCAGAAAACTTCATCATATTAACAAATACAGAATTATTTGATCCATTCATATGCAACATCCTCCAACTGTCTGTGCAAAGTATTGCTATGGATATAATAATGATAATTACAAAATAACAAGAACAATAAAACCAGTATAAATAGTCTCTCCAATATAATACCACTATATCAGTTACAATACTTAAATATACAAAAATAAATCCTATCAAAGGCTTGTCTTTTAACCTGTGAATATGAACATTGAATTTGACTCCCAAGAGTTGGCTGCATTCAGGCTTTTTTGTGCAAAAAAGCCTTTACCTTTAGAACACAGAAATAGTATATAGTATAGTATTTGCCATGTTTGCTTGCGTTGTTCAGGAAGAGATGGGTTTTAAATGAGACATATGGTAAGGGAGGGACAGAGAGCAGTTGTGTGTCAGAGGAACAGACAGTGGGTGCAGGTGAATGTGGAAGGAGGCTAGAATAGCAAGCAGTGGCCAGGCCATGAAGTATTTTTATATTGTATTTGGAACAACAAGCACACCCAGAAATATATATTTATGTGTGTTTACAGAGAAACAAAGTGTACCAGAACTTAAGTATAAGATAAAGGGTAGAACAACCAGATTAAATATTCATTGAAGCACAAACAATTCCTAAATGTCTGAAACAATTTTGATTTGTAAGTAATGAGCACAATTTTGTATTGTAAATCAGTTTCTTTTATTGAGCAATGTGTCAGAATATATTCCAATCAGTCAGCAAAACTTCTAAAACATCTATCCAAAGAAATACCCACAAGGTTAAACCAATTGCTTTCTTTATTAGTATAAACATCATTTTTTCCCCAACACACTACAGGTGTGCCAGCTACTGATTTAAGCTTTGTCAGTGATGCGGAAGTGGATAGGAAGCCATATGTGTTTAAATAGGGGTTATGTATCCCCAAGGATCTGCTACGGGTAAGAGTAAGAAACCCAGCAGCTGAATTCTACACATACTAAAATGAGTTCAGCTCCTAGGCAGAATTTTTTTTCAAAGAACAGAAATAGTTGAATATGTATGTGGCAAACATGGATTTGGCTTTTGGCTACTGAGCAGGAAAGAGAAGGATGTCTTCTGGAAATGTTTACTTCACACAATACATTACAGGTTGAAACAACAAATTTTGTCATGTTATTTTTCATAGTTTTGGAGAACTTGCATCGATAACATGTCTTTTCTTAAACTGTAGTGTTAAAATATCAAAACTCAATAGATTTTTTTTGTACATAGATGGCATTTTCATGTCACATTACCCTGAAAAGCTTGTTTCCTTGATATACAATTGTAGCACTCCCCCCCCATTACCTGATGCAAGCTGGGGAGCCATCGGGCCTGCAGCTGACCCAACCCCAACCTGATAGGAGAGGTAAAAGGAGAGCACCTGTGCCCCGCCCTGTGGACAACCTTGACCTTAAATGGCTGAAGCTCCAGATATCAACAGGTGAAATGTGTGTTAGCATCCTTCATATGGTGCAGAAAGTGGAGCAGGTCATGATCACAGAAAGGAGATCCCAGCAGGTAGTTTTGGAGAGTGAGGACTGCCCACTTTATGGCCAGACACTCCTTCTCTATTGTGCTGTACTTCAGCTTACGGCTGATGTATAGCTCCTCCCCCTCCACCAACTGGGCCAAAATGGCCCTCAGCCCTGTGTCTGATGAGTCACCCTGCAGAATAAAAGGGAGAGAAAAGTCAGGTGAATGCAAAAGTGGGCCACCACACAAAACTGCTTTTACCTGGGCGAAAGCCCATTCACATGGCTCTGTCCACTGGACTGGAACTGGCACCCCCTTTTTAGTGAGGTCAGTCAGTCACTTGGTGACATCTGAAAAATTAGCTATGTAACATCTGGAATAGCCAGCTAGCTCCAGGAAGTGCCTCACCCCCTATTTGGTCTCAGGTTTCAGGAAGGTCGCAATCGCTGTGCTCCTATCAATTTGGGGACACACCTGCCCATGACCCAAGTGGAATCCAGATACCATGCTTCCACCCAGCCAATTGCACACTTCTTTGGGTTTGCTGTGAGTCCTGCTCATCACAAGGATCTCAAGACAGCCCTGAAATTTGTAAATGCTGCTGCCAATCATTATTGTAAATAATCATCATGTAAATAGGTACAGGCATATACATTGTGTGGGCAGAGGATTCTGTCCATGAGTCGTTGAAACATTGCTGGGGCTCCAAACAACCCAAACAGAAGGGTGACAAACGGAGTCTCCAGACATCGGAGTCAAGGGAATCTGCCAATATCCCTTAAGCCTCACTCACAACCCGCTGTACATGCTGCTATGGGTGGTCTACAGTAAAAAATTTGGCAAAACCGTGCTTGAGACTTGCGTGACACTTGCGTGTATTCAGCGCTGTAGAAGGTTGCAGACTGCCCATGGAGACTTTTGGTCCTGCACATGCAAATTCTATGGGTCTTGTGACAAATCAAGAATGCATACACTACGTACAGGACCCGTATTCCTTTTGTACACCTGAACCAAGTCAGCAGCGTGGCTAGTAGGGGCTTTTTGCGATGACAGTAAGACGCATGAGTGACGCACGATCATTGTATGAGTGACGTGCCTCAGAAGTACTACACAAGTACTCTACACTTGCTATTTGTGTGGCCTGCAAGACAGAAGTACATCTCACTTTCTACCCCTATGGGTGGCATGCACGCAGCACACGCGACCTGCACGCAACACGAGGGGCAAGACTCTGGGTATATATATTGGAGAGGAACCAAGGAACCAATCATGTAGCATGTAGCATTGTAGAAATCCCTCTGTCCAATTCATCAGTCTGCCAAATAAAGGGGAGAGAGAAGTCAGGGGAGTGTAAAAGTGGCCCCCCACACTGTGCAGCTTTTACCTCAGAGAAGGCCTGTTGGCACTGGACCGGATCTGGAGCACCCTTTTTAGTGAGATCTGTTAGCGGGCTGGTGATGTCAAAATAATTAAGTAGAAACCTATGATAATAGCCAGACAGCCCCAAGAACCGTCTCACCTCCTTTTTGGTCTTGGGCCTCAGGCAGGCTGCAATCGCTGAGGTCTTGTTAATTTGGGGATGCACCTGCCCATGGTCCAAGTGGAACCCCAGATACCGTACTTCCACCCACCCAATCGCACACTTTTTTGGGTTAGCTGTGAGCCCCACTCGCCTCAGCGACTTTAGAACGGCCCTCAGGTGTTCCATGTGTTCCACAACACTTTCACCGCTTGTGCTCTCCCCAATGCCACACCTTTCACCAGGCGTTGGTGAATTGAGGTTTGATTACAACTGGAATCCACCAAAGCGTGATATGTATCCCCTTGAATACTCACCGGTATGCGATACGCTCCGGCCTGATCGGAGGCAGTTTCTGGCGCATTGGGGATCTGGATTACAGCACCCACCTCCCTTGCAGAGCTCTGACTTTGGAGATGCTCCAACTCCCTGCAATGCCAGCACACCGGCCCAGGCTTTCCCTCTGCACTGGTGTTATGGGTGTCACTCACCTGAGGGGGAGACAACACAGACACAGAAGAGGGAGAGGGGAGGACACCATGGGTGCGACAGGCTGGCTGGGGAGGAGCCAGCCGCCGCCTCCGTGGCAGGGGAATGGGGTGGAAAGGGGGACAAGAGACAGGAGAGAGAGAGAGAGAAGCGAGGGGAGACACCTAGTCTGCCTGCCATCGGAGCCGCCTCCAGATGGTCCTCCGCCAGCTCGATGGCTCTTTCCAGCGACGACGGGTGGTGACACTGGACCCATTCCACCACTCCTTCTGGAAGTCGAGAGATAAACTGCTCCAGTGCCACCAGATCAATGATCTCATCAGTGTCGTGGTCTTCCACCCTCAGCCACCGCCGGCAGGTGTCCCGGAGTTGCTGGCTGAATGCAAACGGCCGGCCAACCTCTTCCAGTGCCAGCGTCCGGAAGCGCTGACGATGTTGCTCCGGGGAGCGGCTGAGCCGCTGCAGAATGGCTGTCCTTAGGTCAGCATAGATCAGTCGGCTGTCAGCAGGGAGCTGCTGCGCTGCGAGCTGCTCCTCACCAGTCAGGAGCGGGAGGAGGTGCACCGCAGCAGAAGCATGGCAGGGGAGAGTTGATGTTAGCCAAACCACTTTTATTTAGCTTTTCAGCTTGCTTGCTTGGTTGCTTTCTTACTCACTCACTCACTCATTCATTCATTCATTCATTCATTCATTCATATACATGCATTGTGGTCGGGGAGAGAGCTCCTTTTCTCTACTCTGTCTCCTTTTATGCTCCATCCCTGTAACACACACACACATACACACACATTATTGACAGCAGGTGGAATGACTTAGCCACTTACCTTCCCCAACCCCATCCTCCATTCACAGACTTCTGCTTGGCCACACCCCTGCTGCCACAATAATATATATAACAGTTATGCCATGGCCGCGTGGGTTTCCTCCGGGTGCTCCGGTTTCCCCCACAGTCCAAAGACATGCAGGTTAGGTTAACTGGTGACTCTAAATTGACCATAGGTGTGAATGTGAGTGTGAATGGTTGTCCGTGTCTATGTGTCAGCCCTGTGATGACCTGGCGACTTGTCCAGGGTGTACCCCGCCTTTCGCCCATAGTCAGCTGGGATAGGCTCCAGCTTGCCTGCGACCCTGTAGAAGGATAAAGCAGCTAGAGATAATGAGATGAATGAGATGAGTTATGCCATGAAATTGAGTCATACATGAGCTGAAAGCCGACAAGGTGCATAGCACCTCGTCATTGATTGTTCTTTGTTCATTACTTCCATCCGTTAGCTTGTTCCTATTTTTAAGGGCCAAAAGTGTTCAGGTAGAAGCACTGAGGCATGCATCTTTTAAGTGCAATGGGGTTTGTGTGTTGTTGTATGTGCCAAAATGAATCACATTCCAATTAGCTGACACAGCAAGTGTGTTTTCCTACATTCAAGGATTAATTCATAATGCATGAGGAAATATCACTCTCAGCTGCCATGTCTTCTATGTCCTCAATTCCACCTCCATTCACTTTATATCACATCTGTTGTTTCCCCCCTTATTTCACTATATCCTCCATTCAACCATTTCCCATCTCATCAAATTTATAAACAGCCAGCTTATGTAAGACCTATCATAGATCTTGAACTCTGCCAGTACATTACATTTTCTTTTATATAAGCTCAAAGTCTGTGCTGGTATCATGGATATCAAAATTGGGTACCATTTTTGGGTACCATTAACATGTTTCTGAAGAAAGAAAGTAACTTCCTCATGGCTCTCTAATCAAGGGATATACAGACACAGGCACATACTAATGCTTGAAAAGTTTATACAACCCCGATTCCAAAAAAGTTGGGACAAAGTACAAATTGTAAATAAAAACGGAATGCAATAATTTACAAATCTCAAAAACTGAAATTGTATTCACAATAGAACATAGACAATATATCAAATGTTGAAAGTGAGACATTTTGAAATTTCATGCCAAATATTGGCTCATTTGAAATTTCATGACAGCAACACATCTCAAAAAAGTTGGGACGGGGCAATAAGAGGCTGGAAAAGTTAAAGGTACAAAAAAGGAACAGCTGGAGGACCAAATTGCAACTCATTAGGTCAATTAGCAATAGGTCATTAACATGACTGGGTATAAAAAGAGCATCTTGGAGTGGCAGCGGCTCTCAGAAGTAAAGATGGGAAGAGGATCACCAATCCACCTAATTCTGCGCCGACAAATAGTGGAGCAATATCAGAAAGGAGTTCGACAGTGTAAAATTGCAAAGAGTTTGAACATATCATCATCATCATCTACAGTGCATAATATCATCAAAAGATTCAGAGAATCTGGAAGAATTTCTGTGCGTAAGGGTCAAGGCCGGAAAACCATACTGGGTGCCCGTGATCTTCGGGCCCTTAGACGGCACTGCATCACATACAGGCATGCTTCTGTATTGGAAATCACAAAATGGGCTCAGGAATATTTCCAGAGAACATTATCTGTGAACACAATTGACCGTGCCATCCGCCGTTGCCAGCTAAAACTCTATAGTTCAAAGAAGAAGCTGTATCTAAACATGATCCAGAAGTGCAGATGTCTTCTCAGGGCCAAGGCTCATTTAAAATGGACTGTGGCAAAGTGGAAAACTGTTCTGTGGTCAGATGAATCAAAATTTGAAGTTCTTTATGGAAATCAGGGACGCCGTGTCATTTGGACTAAAGAGGAGAAGGACGACCCAAGTTGTTATCAGCGCTCAGTTCAGAAGCCTGCATCTCTGATGGTATGGGGTTGCATTAGTGTGTGTGGCATGGGCAGCTTACACATCTGGAAAGACACCATCAATGCTGAAAGGTATATCCAGGTTCTAGAGCAACATATGCTCCCATCCAGACGACGTCTCTTTCAGGGAAGACCTTGCATTTTCCAACATGACAATGCCAAACCACATACTGCATCAATTACAGCATCATGGCTGTGTAGAAGAAGGGTCCGGGTACTGAACTGGCCAGCCTGCAGTCCAGATCTTTCACCCACAGAAAACATTTGGCGCATCATAAAACAGAAGATACGACAAAAAAGACCTAAGACAGCTGAGCAACTAGAATCCTACATTAGACAAGAATGGGTTAACATTCCTATCCTTAAACTTGAGCAACTTGTCTCCTCAGTCCCCAAACGTTTACAGACGGATGTAAAGAGAAAAGGGGATGTCTCACAGTGGTAAACATGGCCTTGTCCCAACTTTTTTGAGATGTGTTGTTGTCATGAAATTTAAAAATCACCTACTTTTTCTCTTTAAATTATATATTTTCTCAGTTTAAACATTTGATATGCCACCTATGTTCTATTCTGAATAAAATATGGAATTTTGAAACTTCCACATCATTGCATTCCGTTTTTATTTACAATTTGTACTTTGTCCCAACTTTTTTGGAATCGGGGTTGTAGATTCCCATTTCAAATGTTCACGCCTTTATTCAGACGTAACTGAGTTTTTTTTTGTTGTTAATGAGCTCTGATAAATAAAACCATCACTTATAACGTTCATATGTGGTCTGACAGACTGACTATCTGTGCAATATCTAGTAAAGCTAAGGTGAAATTGCGACATATACATCATCATATGGAGTCAGCCTCTCAATGCAAGTAGGAGTGGAGGGAACAGATTTAGATTTGAGGTTGCATCTGTATATAACTCAGTTCCCCTGCATATTCCCATCCCTCTTCCCCTCTTCTCTTTATGCACTCCCTCATTTTCTTCTGTTTTTTTCCCCCCATATCGCCTCTCCTCGTGTGATTCAGCCAGCACAGGCAGGACACAGTATGCTAATTTCAGGTTTAATGATTAATTAGTTGCTGTGCTGCTTTTCCCAAGAAACAGCCACCATTAAACGCACTTACTTTTTTTCTTCTTTTTTTTAGTGTTTCTGGTGGGTGAGAAATTGTGGGCTCACATGCTGATGTCTGTGAGAGCCAGTGAGCAAGAAGGGGAGGAAGAAACATGAATTTAGATGAAAATTTCTTGTGTCTGTGTGTGTGTGTGTTATGTAAGCAGATCAAATGGCCTTGGCATCTGTAAGAGGATGAGTGCAGACTGGAGTTGTCCTCTTTAAACCTCTGACTGAGCGATGCACTCTTCAGGGATCCTTGCAGCGTGAAAGTGTGTCAACCTGTGTCTCAGGTTGACTGCCATGCAAAATGTTTCACATTAAAATGAAAACAAGTTCCAGCATAAACATGCTTGAGACTTTCCAAGAAACACTCAACTTTTTCATCACAAATTACTATATTTATGTGTCAGCCCTGTGATGACCTGGCGACTTGTCCAGGGTGTACCCCGCCTTTCGCCCGTAGTCAGCTGGGATAGGCTCCAGCTTGCCTGCGACCCTGTAGAACAGGATAAAGTGGCTAGAGATAATGAGATGAGATTACTATATTTAATGCAAGTTAGTTTCCTAAGAAACAATTTGTATTATTTTTTAGGAAGTTGGATTTGCTCTTTTCTAAATTGTACTAAAATAATAGTCATTATGGTAATTATAAGGGGTAGCACAGCTCCTGTTTCTGGGGAATGGTCTCATGTGTCTTTGTGGATTTCCTCCCACCTGCCAAAAACATGCAAGCAGATTGACTTCACTAAATTGCCCCTAGGTATAAATGCGAAATGCAAATGTGTGGGGTTGTGATGTGCTGTGGTGGACTGGTGGCCCATTCAGGGTGTAGTCCTGAGTGATTGAATAAATAATAATAGCAACTGGTGATTAGTCCAGACTATATACAGTGGTGCTTGAAAGTTTTCACACAAGTGCTAAAAGTAGATAAAGAGAACACAGTTAAACAAATGAGACAAAAATATTATACTTGGTCATTTATTTATTGAGGAAAATGATCCAATATTACATATCTGTGAGTGGCAAAAGTATGCAAACCTCTAGGATTAGCAGTTAATTTGAAGGTGAAATTAGAGTCAGGTGTTTTCAATCAATTGGATGACAATTAGGTGTGACTGGGCACCCTGTTTTATTTAAAGAACAGGGATCTATCAAAGTCTGATCTTCACAACACATGTTTGTGGAAGTGTATCATGGCATGAACAAAGGAGATTTCTGAGGACCTCAGAAAAAGCATTGTTGATGCTCATCAGGCTTGAAAAGGTTACAAAAACATCTCCAAAGAGTTTGGACTCCACCAATCCACAGTCAGGCAGATTGTGTACAAATGGAGGAAATTCAAGACCATTGTTACCCTCCCTAGGAGTAATCGACCAACAAAGATCACTCCAAGAGTAAGGCGTGTAATAGTCAGCGAGGTCACAAAGGACCCCAGGGTAACTTCTAAGCAACTGAAGGCTTCTCTCACATTGGCTAATGTTAATGTTCATGAGTCCACCCATCAGGAGAACACTGAACAACAATGGTGTGCATGGCAGGGTTGCAAGGAGAAAGCCACTGCTCTCCAAAAAGAACATTGCTGCTCATCTGCAGTTTGCTAAAGATCACATGGACAGGCCAGAAGGCTATTGGAAAAATGTTTTGTGGACAGGTGAGACAAATAGAACTTTTTGGTTTAAATGAGATGTGTTACGGTATGTTTGGAGAAAGGAAAACACTGCATTCCAGCATAAGAACCTTATCCCATCTGTGAAACATGGTAGTGGTAGTATCATGGTTTGGGTCTGTTTTACTGCATCTGGGCCAGGATGGCTTGCCATCATTGATGGAACAATGAATTCTGAATTATACCAGTTAATTCTAAAGGAAAATGTCAGGACATCTGTCCATGAACCGAATCTCAAGAGTAGGTGGGTCATGCAGCAAGACAATGACCCTAAGCACACAAGTTGTTCTACCAAAGAATGGTTAAAGAAGAATAAAGTTAATGTTTTGGAATGGCCAAGTCAAAGTCCTGACCTTAATCCAATTGAAATGTTGTTGAAGGACCTGAAGCGAGCAGTTCATGTGAGGAAACCCATCAACATCCCAGAGTTGAAGCTGTTCTGTATGGAGGAATGGGCTAAAATTCCTCTAAGCAGGTGTGCAGGACTGATCAACAGTTACCGGAAGCATTTAGTTGCAGTTATTGCTGCACGGGGGGGGCGTCACACCAGATACTGAAAGCAAAAGTTCACATACTTTTGGCACTCACAGATATGCAATATTGGATCATTTTCCTCAATAAATAAATGGCCAAGTACAGGTAGTCGTCGACTTATGACTGCGTTTGGTTACGAATGACCGGTCGTAAACCGATCTGGTCATAAGTCAGCCTATGTTAAATGAACGTAAGTACACTATATTGCCAAAAGTATTTGCTCACCCATCCAAATTATCGGAATCAGGTGTTCCAATCACTTTCATGGCCACAGGTGTATAAAATCAAGCACCTAGGCATGCAGACTGTTTTTACAGTTTGGAGCTGGCCCCTTCCTCTTCCAACATGACTGTGCACCAGTGCACAAAGCAAGGTCCATAAAGACGTGGATAACAGAGTCTGGTGTGGATGAACTTGACTGGCCTGCACAGAGTCCTGACCTCAACCCGATAGAACACCTTTGGGATGAATTAGAACGGAGACTGAGAGCCAGGCCTGCTCATCCAACATCAGTGTGTGACCTCACAAATGCGCTTCTGGAAGAATGGTCAAAAATTCCCATAAACACACTCCTAAGCCTTGCGGACAGCCTTCCCAGAAGAGTTGAAGCTGTTCTAGCTGCAAAGGGTGGACCGATGTCATATTGAACCCTATGGATTAGGAATGGGATGTCACTTAAGCTCATATGTGAGTCAAGGCAGGTGAGCAAATACTTTTGGCAATATAGTGTATATTGTGATGTGTAATGATATTGTAATCATCTATTTTATCAACATTTTCTTATTTCATTACCTTGGCTCGGGGCGGCATGGTGGTGTAGTGGTTAGCGCTGTCGCCTCACAGAAAGAAGGTCCTGGGTTCGAGCCCCGGGGCCGGCGAGGGCCTTTCTGTGCGGAGTTTGCATGTTCTCCCCGTGTCCGCGTGGGTTTCCTCTGGGTGCTCCGGTTTCCCCCACAGTCCAAAGACATGCAGGTTAGGTTAACTGGTGACTCTAAATTGACCGTAGGTGTGAATGTGAGTGTGAATGGTTGTCTGTGTCTATGTGTCAGCCCTGTGATGACCTGGCGACTTGTCCAGGGTGTACCCCGCCTTTCGCCCATAGTCAGCTGGGATAGGCTCCAGCTTGCCTGCGACCCCGTAGAAGGATAAAGCGGCTAGAGATGATGAGATGAGACAAAAAATACAAAATACAGGTGTGAAAAATAGAAAACATTTTAGTTTGAAATATACCAAAAGACAAATGTAAAACATAGCAAAATACAAAATTTAGTGACCGCTGGCATCACTGGTGCTTGGCTGTGGGTTGTCTACGTCATTATCAGCTGTTGCAGCGCTCGGGCTGGCGGGAGCATTTGCTTGTTTCATAAACCAGGACTGGGGCGGAAACTGTATGAAGGAGTGCACGAGGGAGCGCGAGAGAGACTGCGCATGTGCCTGGAGCTGGGGTGGAAACTGTTGTAAGCGGCGAGAGGCACTGCTGGGAGCTGGGGCGAAACTGTCATACGCTCAGCTAGCTCAGCTGGGAAACACTTGCCAGTCATAACCAGACGGTCGTAAAGTCGATCGGTCGTAAGTCGCATAGGTCGTAAGTCGACAACTACCTGTATAATATCTTTGTCTCATTTGTTTAACTGGGTTCTCTTGATCTACTTTTGGGACTTGTGTGAAAAATCTGATGATGTTTTAGGTCATATTTATGCAGAAATATAGAAAATTCTAAAGGGTTCACAAACTTTCAAGCACCACTGTATAGGGTAGGTTGGCTGCAACTAACTATGAAGGCAGGTTTGCTCATTATCATGTGCCAAAACATCCATCCATTATCTGTAACCGCTTATCCTGTACAGGGTCGCAGGCAAGCTGGAGCCTATCCCACCTGAGTATGAGTGAGAGGCGGGGTACACCCTGGACAAGTCACCAGGTCATCACAGGGCTGACACATATACACAAACAACCATTCACACTCACACCTACGGTCAATTTAGAGCCACCAGTTAGCCTAACCTGCATGTTTTTGTATTGTGGGGGAAACCGGAGCACCCGGAGGAAACCCACACAGACACAGGCAGAACATGCAAACTCCGCACAGAAAGGCCCTCGTTGGCTGCTGGGCTCGAACCCAGAACCTTCTTGCTGTGAGGCAACAGTGCTAACCACTACATCACTTGTGCCAAAATAAAATAAAACAAAAAATACCTTGTGTAGCTTTCTTTCTAACCAATAATCAGAAAATAAAATGGCCCATGCCAGACATGGATAAATTGATCAAACTAATCAATACCAAGCACCACCCAGGGATACCACAAAACCTAGTTCTGTTTTTGAAGAATTTAGAAGAACTGAAAAGTACACTTTCAGAGGGAAGTGTGCTTAAATTATGCTAAATTGTTTCAACAAATTGCAAAACAAAAATAATATCTGAGTCCAAAATCATGCAGCTCTCAGCTTGAGCTGGTGAAGATAAAATAATTTAATTGATAGAATTCCTGTACAACTAACACCGTAAAAGTTGCAGTAATGGTTTGGGCGGCATGGTGGTGCACTGTCGCCTCACAGCAAGAAGGTTCTGGGTTCGAGCCCAGCGGTCAACGGGGGCCTTTCTGTGTGGAATTTGCATGTTCTGTCCATGTGGGTTTTCTCTGGATGCTCCAGTTTCCCCCACAGTTCAAAGACATGGTTAGGTTAACATGGGGCAGCCATGGCCTGAAGTCCCCTTGAGCAAGGCAACTAACCTACAACTGCTCCCCAGGTGCTGTAGCATAGCTGCCCACTCTTCTGGGTATTGTATGTGTGTGCTCATTGCTCACTTACAGTATGTGTGCATGTGTGTGTTTACTGCTTCAGATGGGTTAAATGCAGAAGAGGAATTTTACTGTGTGCTTAAGTCTGTGCTTAAGTGTACATGTGATAAATAAAGGCTTTTTGTTCTAGTTATAGCTAAAGATTCTCCATAATGTTTGTTTTATACTAAACACCCATTTCATGTGAACAAAGGTTTGGATGTTTTACCAGTCACAAGCTTGCTTGCCAATTATTCAGAATGATTGTTCATGACTTTTGTTTTTAGCTCCATTTGTTTTCATATTCATGGATTATTATTCTGTTGAATCCAGCTCATACTGTATATGTAACTAAACAGCAGAAGGAATGAGTCACCTTTGAGCTGACAGACGGGTCTTTGGATATGGTGTCTGTTCATCTTTACTGCACAGATGAATCCAAAGCTGACATTTCTTTTTTTAATTTGTTTTTGCCCTTGGAAATAGATAGAAAACAAAACCTCTACTCTGATAGGTTTCAAGTCTCGCAGGGGCATATTCCACCAATATATAGCTTTGAATTCAAGTCTTGTCTATGGCAAACACTGACACACGTAATGAAGTTCTGAAAACTTGACCAAGCAGATAGCAGCAGTTACTAAGCAATGGTTGCAGAAGAAATTAATGTGAGGCTTGGGACTGGTAAATTTACAGGGGAAAAGAAAAAAGCATGCCACATACACAGAAATACAAAGGTCATAACATTAGCTATACCATAGCTAAATTGGACACAAATTAATACACTACAAGCAGTTTCTCTTGATATGTATAATGCTGCAGTCAGAAAAAAAAAATAAATAAATAAATATCTTTCGGAGAAACCTGTACTCTTGCACATTCATGCCTATCATCCTATCAACCAAGCATGTACCAGCAGTGCAATGCATAAAATGATGCAGATAGAGGTCTAGATTATGTCCCCCCCCCCATCTTCCAGTGTCCAATTTCAGTGAACCTGTATCCGTTTTAGCATCAGATCCCTGCTCTTTGCTCACAGGAGTAGACCCCAATGTGGTCCTCTGCTACTGTATCCTACCTCCCCCATGGTTTCACGAATGTGTTCTGAGATGATTTTCTGCTCACTATGGTTGTAAAGTGTGGTATTATGAGTTACTGCAGCCTTTATGTCAGCTTGAACCAGTTTCTCCTCTGATCTCTCTCATCAACAAGGCATCTCCACTCACAAAAGTGCTACTCACCGGGTATTTTTCATTTTTCCTCAGTATTCTATATAAACTATTGTGTTTGAATGAAAATTCCAGATCAGTAGTTTCTGAAATACTCAAACCAGCCTGCATGGCACCAACAAAATGCCATGTTTAAAGTAACGGATCACATTTCCTCCCATTCTGATGTTTGTGTTATAGTGTACCTGAGGCTCTGGGCCTGTATCTGCATGGCTCTATGCATTGCCCTGCCACCATATGATTGGCTGATTGGACAAATGCATGACTGAACATGGGCAAAGGTGTTCCTATTAAAGTGGCAGGTCTACACTTAACATGGCACAACAGAAACAATTTGTGACAGAAACAAATTTAAGTAAATGCAATACTATAAGCATTATCATGAAATTCATGAAGGTTATGAAATTTGATAGCATATATTTGTCCCATTAAATATAACATTCAATCCCCCACTCAGCAATTGGTTCTATAAGGTGTGAAAACCTTTTATTATCAAAGTAATATGGCTAGAGAGAAATTTATCTTGAGTGGCTGAGAACATTTTTCACAATCCAGCCTTTAGACCTATGCCAATGAAGTCTATTAGGTTGGCAGAATTGTGTGAGCTTTGCCAAAATGATAAGACAATTCACCATAGGAACAAGACAGAGAGCTGGTTATAACAGAAACCAAGCTGTGGTGAGACTGGTAGGATGCTTTTGCATGACAGTGTGACCAGTATGCAGTCACAAATCAGCTCCATGAATCTCTCTCAGCCAAACAAAGGCAATCAACATCCATTGTAATGCAAGATAATGTGTAAAGCATTCAATTTTAGGTGTAGATAATTTTATGCTTTATATTCTGAGTAAAAAATGATCCAGTTAAAAAAAAATCTTTTTGAAACTGGATCATTTCAACTCACAGGATTGCTTGAATTACTGAAGATTTTTTTTAAAATTATTAAACAATGATATTGACAGTCATTTACCAGTTTACTGAGCACACTAATCTTGTATCTTGACTCATATAGGTCAGTTTGTATATATTTACAGTAATTAGTGACTGCAGCCTGTATGTTTCTATGCACAGTCTGAGAGCCCACGTCTAACCCCTTTCTTCAATATAAAGCCTCATCTTAATGGAAAGCCTCCATACATCCCATCTGTCTATGGCAGACTCCCAGTTATAACATACAGTACTTCAGTGGAAAATCCCCTACCCTTCAGTGAATATACACTACTATGCAAAAGAAAGATCCCTATCTACCCCATTTGTCAGTCTGTTGATGGGCCCTTTGAAGGATAGAACAGATGAGGGCTTCCACTGAAGGTTGGGAAAGCCTCCATCCAGCCAAATCTCCAACCAATGGAAATCCCAAATCTACTCCGACTCCATCCTACAGTGGAAAGCCCCCAAATACTGCATCCTTCAAAGGGCCCACCATAGGAACACCACTGGAAAATTATTATTTGGGTTCTCAGCACAGCAGTGGCTTAGGCGTATGGTTACAGACATTTTCTATTCCTACTACTGTCAGCTGGATATTTTATTGGTTAGTGGACATGTACCGTATTCTCTATATAATAAGCGGCAAAATTTATTTGTTTGTCTTGAACTAACGTCGCCATTTCTGGATGGAATTTCACCAAATTTGGCAAGTAGGTCAGGGGATGACCTGGAATTTTGCAGATATAAATAAAATTCATGTACAGGCCCCAGGGAGGTCCCTGGGGGGCACAACATCCACCCATCCCCTCCCTCAATGACTTTCATGTTATATTTACTGTATCAACACAAACTCTCAACAGATCTTCACTAAACTTAGCACGTAGGTATAGGAGATGGCCACAATTTGGCAGAACTCAGAAATTCCATATTTGGGCCTCAGGGGGTCCCCATTAGGCCCCTGGGTGGTGGATGTTTGGATTTTTGTTTGTCTTGGGTTAACATCACCGTTTCTCAATGGATCTTCAACAAATTTGACATGGAAGTTTGGGGACAACCCAGAATTTTGCAAAACCCAGGCAATGCCAGGCAACCTGCTAGTGGACGATAATTTAATAAAAATAGCAACACTGCTGTATCTGATACATTGCCATGTTAGTTTTGCTGAGAATGGCCCATAACCCAAATATTATCGGTGGCCAGTGGAGTGTCTTTTCACTGACAAAAATAGAAAGATAGCTGACTTTTTTTTTTGCAAAGAAACAAGTGGGTTACTACTGTCCATATCTGCAAACCTATTGTTCTATATAGTAGGTGTAAATGAAAAATGGCAAATAAGTAAACTAAGCAATCTTGGGCAGCAAGGGCACCATTTCCAAATTTTCCCAATTTAAGGGAACTTCAGTGATTTAGAGTCTACTTAGGGTGTCTTAAAACACATGCTATAAAAAAAGAACTACAGCTACAGAAGACCATTCTGCCTATAGTCGGGAGACTGAATGCTTGAATATCAATGATGCCACAGGCATCCATAGCAAGGAGCCCCAGAGATCAAAACTATCCATACCCTTTGAGTGGGAGGGATGTTATTACTCTCACCCGTCAAAGTGACATTAGACAGGAATGGGCATCTAGGAATTCATGTATATGAAAGAGGCAGTGTTTTCCTCAGATTGTGTTCAGCTGAATTGTAACATAACATTTACATGTTTGGAGGAAGTCTTCACCCTCCCTGCTTGGTAGCTGCTGAGTGATGGGGAGATGATTATTATTAGGGATAAAATTAGCTCATATGTTTAAAGGAACAGTCCACCGTACTTCCATAATGAAATATGCTCTTATCTGAATTGAGACGAGCTGCTCCATACCTCTCCGAGCTTTGCGCGACCTCCCAGTCAGTCAGACACGCTGTCACTCCTGTTAGCAATGTAGCTAGGCTCAGCATGGCCAATGGTATTTTTTGGGGCTGTAGTTAGATGCGACCAAACTCTTCCACGTTTTTCCTGTTTACATAGGTTTATATGACCAGTGACATGAAAAAAGTTCAGTTATGCAAATTGAAACGTATCGATTTTCTATGCTATGGAAAGTCTGCACTATAATGACAGGCGTACTAACACCTTCTGCGCACTTTGGCAGCGCATTGATATCTGAGCTCCGTATCAATGTGCTGCCGAAGCGCGCAGAAGGTGTTAGTACGCCTGTCATTATAGTGCGGACTTTCCATAGCATAGAAAATCGCTACGTTTCAATTTGTGTAACTGAACTTTTTTCATATCACTGGTCATATAAGTTGAGACGTCATATAAGTTTTTCCTATGTAAACAGGAAAAACGCGGAAGAGTTTGGTCGCATCTAACTACAGCCCCAAAAAATACCGTTGGCCATGCTGAGCCTAGCTACATTGCTAACAGGAGTGACAGCGCGTCTGACTGCGTCTGACTGACTGGGAGGTTGCGCAAAGCTCGGAGAGGTACGGAGCAGCTCGTCTCAATTCAGATAAGAGCATATTTCATTATGGAAGTACGGTGGACTATTCCTTTAAAGTCTATTTTTCTGGAAAGCTGCTTTGCAACAATGTTAATAATAATAAAAGTTAAACTTATATGGCATTTTTCTCACACCCAAGGTCACTTTACAATTACAAAAAAGTCCACCAAAAGAGGGTCAGGATGTAATTCCAATGGTGCAAGTACCCACAGTCCCATCAAAAGGCACACACAGGTATGTCCCCACACCGCCTGCACACCCACTGTGATGCCATCAGGCAACACTGCGCCATGGATCCACAAATTGAGCACAGAAGCACCATGACACAGAGTGCTGGTATGTCCCAAATCACCTGCACAACCACTGCGATGCCACCAAGCAACATCACTCATAACACCACGCCAAGTACAGAAGCAATGCCACACAGAGCACTGGACAACCCCCATGCCAAAAGAGCAATGAGCTCACTGCAATCCATAGTGAGGAGCAGAGGTGGACAGTAACGAAGTACATTTACTTGAGTACTGTTTTTTTCTTTATTTTCTAAAACGTGATTGTTTTTTTCACAGGTGACACTGAGACAGCCTATCAGTAATCACTAGGATCACGTCATGTCCATAGACTGTATAAAATCAAGTTCAATGATTTCTCATCAGCATTATTTGAACACAATCAGTTGATAGCAGAACAGAAGGAGGCGGTTCTTCTGGGGGATGTATGCACCCATGGCTTTACCTAGAACCCATGTTTCAGTTTTCTGAAAGTTATAAAGATTCATTTTGTTTTAAATGTTTGCTTCGTTTGCCAAAAACGAACCACATCACGGCCTTTAAAAGCTTGCTGTCCAACCTGCAGAAGCATATTGAGGTCTGTAAATGTTTTATTCCAAGAGAAAGCTTGCAGCAAAGTTGTCTGTGCTTTTAGAGCTAGCGATAATGTTGCAACAGCTATGCAGTCTGGTTAGTCAAATGACTTTCTATGAATTTGTCCACTAAGTTGTCATCACCTTGTCCACAGCTAATGTTAACACATAGCTAGTTAACTCGGACACTAAGTTAGCATGTAAAAATGGAGTTATGCTAACATGAATAACATTAACTTATCTGAAGTCCTTTCAGAAATATGTTTTAGCATAATCTTGCCAAATAAACAATGTAGAAATCTTTCTTTTCTAGTAGCATTAGCTACCCAATATGATTTTGAGTTTAAAAAGTGTTTGCTAGCATGTCAGGTGGAATTTCACTGACTAGCTAGCTTAACGTTAAACCACCATGATGGCACAGCATGCGTTCATTTTGTGAATTCACATTTCCGTCTTTGGTAACAGCATTAAGTTTTGTAAGTGTTGTGGCAATAATGCAACAATGTGTTGACAGAAAATGTACTTTTAATACTTAAGTATTTTAAAAAGCAAGTACTTCTGTACTTTAACTTAAGTAAAAATTTGACTATACAACTTTTGTCTTGGAGTAACATTTGACCCATGGGATCTGTACTTTGACTTAAGTAATGAAGTTGGGTACTTTGTCCACCTCTGGTAAAGAGCACCGGCATCACCCATAGCAGCCTAAAGGAAACCAACATCCAAAACTGGGTCCAGAGCTACGCCACAACCGGCAGAGAAGACATTCAAAAACAAAAGAGCAAACATCAAATTATACAAACACAAAAGGGGGGGGGGGGAATAAAAAGCTCTGCTGAGAAGCGGCAGCCAAGATGTGCACAGCATACTCTCAAATGTTAAAAGCACTATACAAATTAACTGTCACAGTCCAGGCATTTACAGATGTACGCGCAGAAGAATGACGAGGAGCAAACAGTGACGAAGCCAAACCGTGAGACAAGAAACAGAGTTGTAGAACAAGCGAGGGTCAGGCGATCGGCAAACAATGTTAAAGGGGAAAGACAAAAAGCATAAACAGGAAAGAGAGAAACAAGAGTCAGAATAACACAAGTGAGTCAGTCAGAACCACCAAGGCTTGGGATAAACTGATGAGAGCAGAACAATACTTCATATCAGAGTTGTGTGTGAGAGAGAGGTTTATATAGGCAGGGGGACTAATTAGGATGATGAGTGACAGCTGAGTTCAATAGTCTGGAGACAGATGGCGCTGTGAGTTTTGGGGAATGTAGTCCATGGTGTCCATGTTTGTAGTTTGGACAGTTTCAGCAGGTTTACTGACTTTAAGGCTACGTTCACACTGCAGGCTGAAGTGACTCAAATCCGATCTTTTCGCCCATATGTGACCTGCATCCGATCTTTTATTGACAATATGAACGACACAGATCCGATTTTTTCAAATCCGACCCAGGCCGTTTGGATATGTGGTCCTAATTCCGATTCCTATCCGCTCTTTTCATATGCGACTTCAGTCTGAACCGCCAGGTCACATTCATCCGACTTACACGTCATCAACAAGCCACAAACGTCACTATTCTGCGCTGAAGTAGGCGGCGGGTCTCTCAAAAAAAGTTACAACAACATGGCGCATGACATCAATGCGAGGGACGCTTCGGGCTGTGAAGGTTCTGAATCTTCTCAATGGAAGGACGCAGAGGTTAGGGAGCTGATTTCCATTTGGGGGGATGCAGCTATTCAAGCTAGATTGGATGGGTCATACCGCAACCGGGCGGTTTTACTTCCGTAAACACTGGCCATGCTCACTGCGTGTGACGTCGTCGTATCCTGCAATGCGCATGCGGAACACTTTTAGGTCACTTTTCGTTCATACTGAGGATCACATACAAGTTGCATATATTTGTTAATGTGAACGACCTCACAAAAAAATCGGATTTCACAAAAAAATCGGAATTGAGCATTAAGCCTTGCAGTGTGAACGTAGCGTAAGTGACTTGACTTGATTATGTAACCAGTGGATATGAATTAGCAAATGACCAAATTGTGAGAAAATGAGTTAAAAATAATAATTTAAAAAATCTCCAAAAGGTACAAAAATCAGTGGCATTGCAGTCATATTAAAATAAGATACTTTCTTTTGCCTTGCCTTATAAACAGACTAAAATGTCATGGATAGGAAAAGGACACAGGTCCTCAACCAATATATAGTCAGTGCTGGATTTGGATTAGATTAAAAGATCTATATAAAACACAGTTTATGATCTTAGTATTATAAGTTCCTATGTGACTTAATTTTCATTTGTTCCAGATAGAATTTTAAAATAATACAAAGGTCACAATATGCCAAACTCTATTTCTGCAGTATCATAGTTTAGTATTTTAATTGCTCTTGCACACCTGATTCACTTCAGTGAGGCCTTATTAATTATTGTGCTGTGCTGTGTGCCCACCCCCAGCCATTATAAACTTAAAAGGTTTGTTTATGATTGTAGCACTCATCGATAATAGAGGCAAAATTGCGTTAGTTTGACTAAATAGATTATGATTGTTTAACTTGGCAATTGAGGCATATAAAGGTATACACGATTTTGGTGAATGTCAATGATTCCAGTATGCAAATGCAGGCTTTTATTGAACTCACATGAGTAAGCAATTGGTACATGGGGAAATCAAAGTGAAGAAACAATTAGGTTTAGAAATTTCACAGAGAGATAATGACTTGAAAGGAGTGTGGGTGCATGCTAAACAAGGCCCATACCCAAATCTGCATACCATAATAATAATAATAATAATAGGGCGGCATGGTGGTGTAGTGGTTAGCAATGTCACCTCACAGTAAGAAGGTTCTGGGTTTGAGCCCAGTGGCCGACGAGGGCCTTTTTGTGTGGAGTTTGCTTGTTCTCCCCCTGTCTGTGTGGATTTTCTCCGGGTGCTCCGGTTTCCCCCACAGTCCAAAGACATGCAGGTTAGGTTCATTGGTGGCTCTAAATTGACTGTAGGTGTGAATGTGAGTGTGAATTGTTGTTTGTCTCTATGTGTCAGCCCTGCGATGATCTGGCAACTTGTCCAGGATGTACCCCACCTCTCACCCATAGTCAGCTGAGATAGGCTCCGGCTTGCCTGCGACCCTGTACAGGATAAGCGGTTATGGATAATGGATGGATAATAATAATAAACTTTCAGGCTGTTTAATAATATGTAATAAGTGTAATACCGGGCGGCATGGTGGTGTAGTGGTTAGCGCTGTCGCCTCACAGCAAGAAGGTCCGGGTTCAAGCCCCGTGGCCGACAAGGGCCTTTCTGTGCGGAGTTTGCATGTTCTCCCCGTGTCCGCGTGGGTTTCCTCCAGGTGCTCCGGTTTCCCCCACAGTCCAAAGACATGCAGGTTAAGTTGACTGGTGACTCTAAATTGACCGTAGGTGTGAATGTGAGTGTGAATGGTTGTCTGTGTCTATGTGTCAGCCCTGTGATGACCTGGCGACTTGTCCAGGGTGTACCCCGCCTTTCGCCCGTAGTCAGCTGGGATAGGCTCCAGCTTGCCTGCGACCCTGTAGAACAGGATAAAGTGGCTAGAGATAATGAGATGAGATGAGATGAGATGAGATGAGATGAGAATGACTGCTGTGGTAGGGCTAACCTTAATGGTATGTTTACACTGAGCATTGAAATTTGCTCTGGCACTGATATTGTTGAAGCTCTTGGATGCTCTGTGACATAGAAGAAATAGGCAGGTCATTTTATTCGGAACGATTCATTACATTACAGGCATTTAGCAGACACTCCTTTCCACAGAGGCATACAACATACTCGGAGCGGTATGGGGTTTGGTGCCTTGGTCAAGGTAATTGAACCAGTGATCTTTTGGTCCCAAAGTTGCTTCTCTAACCATTAGGCCATGGCTTCCCCCCAGATTTATTTTGTGAACTTTATTTAAAAGGGGGGTGGCATGGTGGTGTAGCAATTAGCACTGTTGCCACACAGCAAGAAGGTTCTGGGTTCGAGCCCAGTGGCTAACAGGGGCCTTTCTGTGTGGAGTTTGCATGTTCTCCCTGTGTCTGCATAGGTTTCCTTTAAGGCCTCTGCATGCTCTTGCGACACGGCTTTCGCAGATAGCTTTTCGCAGACAGTTGTAATTTATTGTTGAGTGGGGGAATAGGCGTGTGCGATGTTATTCACCGGCACAACGCAAGGGGGGGCGAAGTCGCTAGGAGTAGTTGGTGGGTGTGGTTAGTGGAGTGTTTATCCTCCGGTTACTTAAAATGACTAGAACTTTTTTTTTTTTATAATGACTAGAACTGGAGTCGTATAGATGTACGTACTTCCTCAATCAACCGCTCTTCATGCTGCTCCATCTTCGCTCGTGTTTTTAAAAATGGCGGTCGTGAAAACAAAACAAACCGGGAAAGTAGGGAAGCGGAAGTGCGTGTACAGCGGATGTAGAGTGGACCAATCAGAGCCCTGTTGTCTGCGGCGCTGTCTGCGAGGCTTCTGCGGTGGTCACAATTTTTGGGAGGTGCGCGCAGAGCGTCTGCGAAGGTGGGGGGGTTACGCAGACACTGTCTGCGACACCGTCTGCGAGGACTGGGTTGTCAGTATAAATTGGCCTTTAGATGCTCCGGTTCCCTTCACAGTCCAAATACATGCAGGTTAGGTTAATTGATGGCTCTAAATTGACTGTAGGCATGAATGTGAGTGTGAATGGTTGTTTGTCTCTATGTGTCAGCCCTGTGATTATCTGGCGACTTGTCCAGGGTGTACCCCACCTCTCGCCCATAGTCAGCTGGGATAGACTCCAGCTTGCCTGCGACCCTGCACAGGATAAGCGGTTATGGATGTTGGATGGATGGATATTTAAAAGGGCCACAAAGCAAACACACATCAACTAGTATCTTTGTGCTGACAAACCTCATGAAATATTTTAAATTTGAAGGTAAAAAAAATACAATTGATGAAGGAAAATAATAAACAAGTATGATTACATGTTTGGTAAGAAAATAAACTAATGAAACAAACTAGCTAATTAAACACATTTGATGCTAACTGCTAAGTCAAATTTCAACATGCAGTTTATTTTTCTATTTATTTATTTATTTATTTATTTATTTTTAAATTTATGTCCCTGTACGCAAACAGGAATCCATCAAAAATAATGGGAAATCCCACCACCTCAATTATCAATTTCTCCTCTGTTGTACTTGGAATCTGTTTGAACAGAACCAAAATTTAGATGATTGTGTTCTCTAGTATTGGTTGCTGCTGAACCACTTAATAGCTCATTGCCATAAAGTTGACTGGACTTCAGTTTTATTTTGATGCCCCCACTGCCCAAGATGTGCCACCAGTAATCATGCCACTGCTCACTGCCAGGAGATGCTGGTTGTCCTAAAAAAATAAATGACTGCCAATTGTTTTCACATTCTAGCCATGTTTGGTGTGAATGTTGGGTAAGCCTAACACCACTTGAAGGAGTATCTTTTGGGAGAATGGTGTTCATCATGCCAATACAGGTCCAGAAACTACATGCCAGTAGATTTTATGCCAAGACACAATGAAACTGGGAGGCATGGTGGTACAGTGGTTAGTGTTGTTGCCTCAGAGGAAGAAGCTTCTGGGTTTGAGCCCAGTGGCAAAGGGGGCATTTCTGTGTGGATTTTGTATGTTCTCCTTATGCCTGTGTGGGTTTCCTCCCACAGTCCAAAGACATGCAGGTTAGGTTAATTGGCTACTTGACATTGCCCATGGGTGTGTATGTGTACCTGCCACCAGATGAGTGTTTGGGTCCTTGGGTGTGCTATAATCATCCAAGAGAATTAATGGAAGCTGCTGTACCAGGATACATTCATGGAAGCTGCTGTACCATTCATGGATGGCTTCCTGGATTGCTGACCCTCAACTATGAGGAAACAGAAACTATTCTGGTGGTTTGCTCTTTTTTTTTTGTCACAACTGTAACTAGTAATACACTCAGAAGAAGAAGCATTTTATTTGTCACATGCACACTCAAACACAGTGAAATTCATCTCTCTGCATTTAACCCATCTGAGGCAGTGAACGCACAAGTGAGCAATGAGCGCACACACACATACCCAGAGTAGTGGGTAGCTATGCTACAGTGCCCAGGGAGCAGTTGGGGGTTAGGTGCCTTGTTCAAGGACACTTCAGCCCAAACTCAGGCCATGGCTGCCCCATGTTAACCTAACTGCATGTCTTTGGACTATGGGGGAAACCAGAGCACCTGGAGGAAACCCACACAGACATGGGGAGAACATGCAAACTCCACACAGAAAGGCCCCCGTTGGCCACTGGGCTCAAACCCAGAACCTTTTTGCTGTGATGCGACAGTGCTAACCACTACACCACTATGCCACCCATTCACTTTCTTTCGTTCATTCATTCACTTTCAGTTTGTGCTTTATACTGTTCAAGATCATGGATCCAGTGGCTATCTTGGGAATGCTAGGCATGAATACATACTAAATGGGATATCAGTCCACCACAGGCCACCATGCACACTTGCCCAGACAGCAACTGGAGCTCAGTATCAAAATGGGAACCCTGGAGCCATAAGCTTCAATCCTACTTGCTGCATCACCACATCTATTTATTATTATTATTATTATTATTATTATTAGGCTCCAGCTTGCCTGCGACCCTGTAGAAGGATAAAGCGGCTAGAGATAATGAGATGAAATGAGATTATTATTATTGATTATTGATTGTGCGTCGCAACACAGTTAACTTCAGTACTTAGTTATGATGCAGTTTCATATGGTTTTACATATAGATAGCAGTCCCTTCCTTTAGGTATTCATATGTAAGAGCTATTGCGTTGTTCCTCTGAAATGCCTGAATGTATCTTTAAGCTCCTGGGCTGTTTGCATGAGTCTGTATCAGCAGTCTGGAAGAATTACAGAATAAGGATGCCATTGAGCCAAGCTTCAGTGTGTAAGCAGCCTAAAGTTCATTCCAGTGCATACTGTAGTGTAATGTACTGCTTCTTAGAAAAGTCCCCCTAGATGGCAATTATCTTTGGCAGATAGCTACAGTGTCAATTTCAAAGCCACTGAAATCAAATGCATCTCTAGTCTAATTGTCTCTTTGATGAAGAATTTTTGGTCCTGAAACCAGTCTGTATACAATTTCTTCTTTGATTTACTGAGGCATGGGTGTGTGAGAACGAGGTGTTGTTTACAAATAAATCTAATTAACACCCACCTTAAATGCCTAATTTAATCGTCTATGTTTTGGCCTTGTTGCTTTTGTCGAAATAACACGCCACAGATGTCTATGATAAAAAGTTGCCAAGAAAAGCTCATGATGAATGATCTGTATCCTCTTTGACTCAAAGGGAAGTGTTGGATCAGCTGTGTGTGCAGGTGTGTGTGTGTGTGTGTTGGATATGGATGTATCCAAAGGCGGTTATCTGAGCTTTAACCTCATACATACTGTGCACACTTTCCAGAACAGAAATGCTAGATCTGATAACATGTGATGGCTACACTGCAGGGTAAAACTCTACTTTTGTAGACTGTATACTTCTCTGAAAGTGTTTGAAATCAAATATGCTTGGAGCATGAATAAATAAACAACAATGATCTATACTATCTGAAAATGTGACTCTGTAGTGCCTGGTGCAGTTTTATATAAATACATTATGTTGTGTTTGGAAGGAAAAAAATATCTCAGAAAATGGAAAGGCACTCCAGCAATGAATTTCCTAAAAGTATACTTGACTATGTAAACCTTTAGAATTCTTTTCAATCATCTGTTACAGCATTGGATGTACAGTTAGGTCCATAAATATTTGGACAGAGGCAACATTTTTCTAATTTTTTTTTCTGTACATTACCACAATTCAGATGCAGTTGAAGTTCAGACTTTCAGCTTTAATTCAGTGGGTTGAACAAAATGATTGCATAAACATGTGAGGAACTAAAGCATTTTTTTAAACACAATCCCTTCATTTCATGGGCTCAAAAGTAATTGGACAAATTAAATAATTGTAAATAAAATGTTCATTTCTAATACTTGGTTGAAAACCCTTTGTTGGCAATGACTGCCTGAAGTCTTAAACTCATGGACATCACCAGATGCTGTGTTTCCTCCTTTATAATGCTCTGCCAGGCCTTTACTGCAGCGGTTTTCAGTTGCTGTTTGTTTGTGGGCCTTTCTGTCTGAAGTTTAGTCTTTAACAAGTGAAATGCATGCTCAATTGGGTTGAGATCAGGTGACTGACTTGGCCATTCAAGAATATTCCACTTCTTTGCTTTAATAAACTCCTGGGTTGCTGGCTTTATGTTTTGGGTCATTGTCCATCTGTATTATAAAACGCCAACCAATCAGTTTGGCTGGATTTGAGCACACAGTATGTCTCTGAATACCTCAGAATTCATCCGGCTGCTTCTGTCCTGTGTCACATCATCAATAAACACTAGTGACCCAGTGCCACTGGCAGCCATGCATGCCCAAGCCATCACACTGCCTCCGCCGTGTTTTACAGATGATGTGGTATGCTTTGGATCATGAGCTGTACCACGCCTTCGCCATACTTTTTTCTTTCCATCATTCTGGTAGAGGTTGATCTTGGTTTCATCTGTCCAAAGAATGTTCTTCCAGAACTGTGCTGGCTTTTTTAAATGTTTTTTAGCAAAGTCCAATCTAGCCTTTTTATTCTTGAGGCTTATGAGTGGCTTGCACTGTGCAGTGAACCCTCTGTATTTACTTTCATGCAGTCTTCTCTTTATGGTAGACTTGGATATTGAAACGCCTACCTCCTGGAGAGTGTTGTTCACTTGGTTGGCTGTTGTGAAGGGGTTTCTCTTCACCATGGAAATTATTCTGCGATCATCCACCACTGTTGTCTTCTGTGGGTGTCCAGGTCTTTTTGTATTGATGAGTTCACCAGTGCTTTCTTTCTTTCTTTCTTTCTTTCTTTCTTTCTTTCTTTCTTTCTTTCTTTCTTTCTCAGGATGTACCAAACTGTAGATTTTGCCACTCCTAATATTGTAGCAATTTCTCGGATGGGTTTTTTCTGTTTTTGCAGCTTAAGGATGGCTTGTTTCACCTGCATGGAGAGCTCCTTTGACCGCATGTTTTCTTCACAGCAAAATCTTCCAAATGCAAGCACCACACCTCAAATCAACTCCAGGCCTTTTATCTGCTTAATTGAAAATGGCATAACAAAGGAATTTCCCACACCTGCCCATGAAATAGCCTTTGAGTCAATTGTCCAATTACTTTTGGTCCCTTTAAAAACAGGGTGGCACATGTTAAGGAGCTGAAACTCCTAAACCCTTCATCCAATTTTAATGTGGATACCCTCAAATGAAAGCTGAAAGTCTGGACTTTATGTCCATGCCCATTATATAACTATAACTTGAATATGTTTCAGTAAACAGGTAAAAAAACAAAATTTGTGTCAGTGTCCAAATATATATGGACCTAACTGTACATGCTTGAAGCACGACTTCGGGAATACAAGCCAGAACAGTAGGTTATTTGCACCAAAGGGGATCAAGAAGTATAATACAGTACAGTAATTCATGCTCCAGGTTTACCTTCAGCTAAAACCCCTTTGCTGCCTATAAAACAAACAAATGGTAGCCTTGTTAAATAAATAAATAAATAAATAAATAAATAAATGTTTTGCGAACACTTATGATGAATATGAAGGAAGATATCATAAAAAAATAGGTACCCTATGGGTCCATGTGGCTACTGCTTATAAATAAAATTGTTTTCTGATCCCATGTCCATACAGTAAATATAGCATATATATTTACTCTATGAGGCAGTAGCCACAAAAATGAAGTGTAATCCAAAAATGAACAATTTAAAAATCATATAAGTAAAATATACCAAGTGTCTCTACTTTATATTATTCTACTCTTACCTCTTACAGTTTTCAAAACTGAAACCTCCAAACTGAGGCTGAAATACACACACTGTCGCCATGACCCAAACTCTTATTTCCCAGAAATGGCCTGGCGCTAGAGCTCAGTGGAATGCACTTTCCCTCTGTAATAAGCATAAACATGTCTGAAAGCGATTTCTTTAGTCTAGTACATTTATTTCGAATGGTGAACCGAATTGTATACACTCAAAAAAATAACTTGCTCAGTGAACGTAAAAAAATTATGGAAAGTATTTCCACCCAAGTAAAATGCGTTAACTTAGCCAGAAACAATTTTGTTGAGTGACCTAAATGTCAACTGTTACATGTTAGACTTAGGTTCATGTAACAGACACCCATGTTGGTTTTTTTGAGTGTACACTTAATGGCCATTTTAATCGGAACACGTGTATGCGCACACGCAGTGCATGACTGTTACACTCTTACATTCTTACAGCACGATGTCATAGTTGTTAGTGCCTCTGTATGAGGCAGAAGCTACAACAAAAATGATTTTGACCTTTTTTGGTGACCTTGACCATCAAAATGTTGGAGGTTCTATTTGAGACCAATGGCCATCTATCCTGAAAGTTTCATGAAGATTGATCCAGCCGTTTTCCCGTAATATCGTTCACAAAAAAACAAAAAAACAAAGAAACCCGACCAAAAACAATACCTCGCCCTGCTTACTTCGTAGTGGGTGAGGTAATAAACAAATGAACAAACAAACAAATAAATAAAGCCCAAACTATTTATTATATTGTGACATAATTTTACATATCCAAACATATTAATATGAAAACACCAACAGTGTGTAACCCTTTAGACACTCAAGAAACCATTCACTTGAATTGGCTTACCAGCCAATTAATTCAATTATTCATTCAGCTTCAGCTTCTTTGGTCAGGGTCATGGTGGACCAAGAGCCTGTCCTGGGAGTACTGAGTGTGAAGCAGAAACCTGCCAAGGATGGGATTCCAATGGATTGAAGGAGACCACGCACACACACACACACACACTAAGGGAAAAATTGGAGTCACCAACCAACATGAGAGCCCATATAAGAGTAACTTGAGTTGAGGATCCCAGGACCATGGAGCTAGAAGGCGATGAGCCCATATGAACTAAATTTGAAATATCCAAAGCTACTGTATAAATTGGACTATGCAGATAAAGTGAACGCAAAACCTCAATATTTAAAGCTCTTGATATTTAATATATCATAAACTATAAACATGTTTCTTGTCTCACACAAATTCAAATTCTGTTCATGTGGCTGAATGTGGATATACCGAATCAAACCTTAATATGCTGTTCAGAATTACCCTAAATCAGAAAAAGTCGGGATGGTGTGGAAAATACAAAAAAAAAGGCAGTGATTTCTAAATTTACTTTGACTTGTATTCCATTGCACACAGTATGAACCCAATATATTGCATGTGTCATCTAGTCAACTTAATTTAATTTGTTAATATACATCCATTCCTGAGTTTCAGGCCTGTAACACATTCCAAAAAAGTTGGCATGGAGGCAATTTAGGGCTAGTAATGAAGTAAAACAATTAAATAATGATGTGATTTGAAAGGGGTGATGCCAACAGGTGATTGCAAAATAATAATAATAAGTTAAATTTATATAGTGCCTTTCAAGAAACCCAAGGACGCTTTACAATTATAGACAAGGGAAAAAATAAATAAATTAATAAAAAGTAAAAAGTCCACCAAGTAGGGGTCAGGATGTAATTCCCGTGGTATAGCAGCCACAGTCCCACCAAAAGGTGCACCAGGGTTCCCACTCTAAGTCAGATTTAAAATTCCATGACTTTTCCATGACTATCCATGACCATAAAACAGAATTTCCATGACCACTTCCGTGAAAGGAAATGACGTTAAAAAAGGGCAAAAACTGAACATTATGTTCACCCCTTGAGCTGTTCTTTGTCTGTGTGAAGTTATACACAAACACACATATGCAAAACTTAAGTGTAAATGTCAGAAATGACCACCCTTTTCGGCTGAAAGCCCTATAAGTATAAGGTAAAGAAAAACAATTAAAACAATTTAATATTATTTACAATCATTTATTCTGCAAAAAATTCATACACAATGTCAACACTGCACCCATCAAATGCACAGTGTAAATGTAATGTCATCACAGCATGGCAACAAACATTGAACATGAGAAATGATAACCTATTTACATGTTTTCCCTTTGGTGTAATTTAAATGTTTGCAAGAAGTTTTTGCTTTTCAACAAGTGCCTCGTTTAGTTTTTTCATTTCTTCATATTTTGTTTTAGCGGACTGCCTAAGGCTATTTGATTTGGCAATGTAAGTAAGATCGCCAAGATCTTCTGCTTTTTGTGCAAAATCATCCGCAGATTTCTGCAAAGATGCAGCATCTTTCTCTAGTCGTGCTTTCTTTCGTTTCAGTTCATCAATCCCATCAAAAACAGCCTTCCTTTTTGCGTGCAGTATTTCTTTTTCTTTGTCTTTTTTCTGTTCCTCAAGATGGTGTAGATATCGTTGCCTTGCTAGGGATGCCGATTTAAGTAAGGCCTTTGTGACCACAAAATTGTCGATCCCCCCCACCGACCTCAAATGGTCACAGACCAGTCTCTGTGCACTGTAGCTGCCTTCCTTCATATTTTCAACTTCTATTTGTCTATTAATGGAAAAACCCCTTTCGGCTGACGCATTGCCGTGTGACAGCAATAACAGAGGTGCTACCACACTCCAGAGTTTGTCATAATTTTTTTCCCCTGCCATAGTTGTGTACAAAAGGGTATCTACCCTGCCTGTGGCAGGATTGAAATCAGCAAAATCTGAATTTCTTGACACAACATCACGCATGAACACCCTGTATTGTTTTACCACATCATCACAGTTATTTTCATCCAATCTTTTTACGTCAGTCATGACTTTCAGAATTCTTTTCAGTTTTGTGATGCAAGCTTCCCCATTCTCTGCCATTCTCCTAGGATCTAGGCAATCCATGTTGCGTACTAGACTGTAATGCAGGGGTGACTTTTCTTGTAATTTCCCTGCAAGGGACTGCAAGGATTTCCTGCACTCGTTCCTAAACTCCAATTTTGCCTTTTCTGAGATTTTTTTTGTGGACACAAGGTTTTTCAGCACTTTTTCGGCACAGAAGCCAACATCAACTTTACTTGCATGCGCAAGATTGTTTTTGTCAGTGATGTCTAATGACATCACTTTACCAACTGTGTTGGCATTAGCCATTACATCAGACTTCATAAAGCGTGCCATAATTGAGGACATTAAATTAAACAGATCTTCCCCCAGAAACGGGATCATAGGGCGGTCTGTTTGGTATTGAGTCAAAAATGGTGCAACCTCTTTTGAGAATGATAAAAGAAATGCCAGTTTTGCAGGCATGAGGGGATCTGTGCACCCGTCTTTGACAGTAAGGTAGCTCTTAGTTGCTGGATTTGAGAATTTGCCAGCCTCGACTGCATGGACATATGTCGTCAAATCAGGAAGAATCCTTAACATTCTGTCAGTAACAGGCACATTTTCAACCCATCTAATTTTGCAGAACTTCAGTGGCATTAAGGGAGAGGTTTGTCCTACGGCTTTTGCATAATCTTCTCTCCGTGCAGGAGAATCTTTCAGTAGCCAGTATGCACTGCTGAGAAACTGCTCTAAATTCCATTGGGCAGCATCTGCACCCTTTTTGAAAGCGCCATGTAAAATATGTAAGCCACAGCTACCCACATTTAGTAGGCATGTGTTCACATCATTCTCCATTTCTGTTTGCATGAGTTTGTGGAATTTCAAATTTACATTAGGTCCATCCATTGACAGTTGTACAAGATTTTAGTAAGTTAACCCTTCTGTTGCCTTGTGGAAGACCTCCACCATGTCCTCAGCAGTAGAGTGTCCCATGAAGTCAGAACTGAAATAATGGGTAGCCACAATATCATTGTCCCAAAATTTCACGTGTATGTCCATCTGCTTGGATTGTGTTTTCTGATTCAGGCTCTCATCAAACAGCAAAACATACCCATTCTGTGCTGATTTAATCCTGTCCATTACCAGTGACTTGCAGTATGGTGCAAGACCAAAAACAGTCAAATAAGAGGACTTTGTCTCTCCACATTGAAAGCTGCTGGCAATGTTGCTGTCTGGAAACATCCTCCTGAACAGAGAACCTGCAAACACCAACAAGAAAAAAAAGATGCACAAGGATATAATATAACTCTGCAATATTAATTGAAATGCATTGCATAATCATAACAGCTATTCCACTTACATGTCACACTTAAAATAATTAACTTCAGTGTTTTAATGTTTTTAATATGACAACTATTGGGGCACTAGAGCTGTGGCTCTGTGAGATTTTTTGTGCTGACCCACATAATTTATTAAATAAATAATTCTTACATTAAGTTGAATCACCTTGTGTTATAGCACAGTAAACTAGACGAACGATTGTATCAATATAGACATACACATCTTTAAGTTTAATAGTAGCAGTGCATTTCTGTGTCTAAAATCTTGGATGCTACTTCTGAAACCAACCGTGACTGTATTACATGTTTCCAGTGAATGTGGTTAATACAGCACGGAGAAGGGGGGTTGCAACTTTGATCTGAAAATGGCCGCTGAATTTAGCTTAGATTCATATAAATTTCATGACCTTAATGTTTCCTTGAGCTAATTAGTCCTACCAGGTAGCCTGCTGCGTTCGTCATTTCAACAGAGAATACCGCACTATGGTTGTAAAAAAAACCCCGAGCACTTCACTGTTGATAAACGACAGCTCGGAACGAACGGTTTGAAAGTCAGAGCTGCTTGACAGTGTTGCCAGTTTCCTGCCCAATTGGGCTGTTTAGGATGGCCATCTGCCTGTAAAAAAGGGCATTGGGTGGGTTTTTCTGTAGATTTATGGCCATAGAAATCAATAGAATTTGGTTTAAATTGGGCAGGATTTGGTGCCTCCAGGCGGTTTTTGAGCATTTTTTGGGCTGGAAATCATCAGTCACATCTGGCAACCGTGCTGCTTGAGCCACTCTCGGAGTGGCAGTTTATGAACATACCCAACCATTTAGCTATTCAAGATAACAACAGCCCATGGAAGCATGGTTGATGGTTTATGCTTGCGTCTACATTTAAAACGATGTTCATACAGATCACTAACGTTACCGTGCATATTCTGTCAGATTTGCCCAGCAAAATTAATGGCCAATGTTTTTGACACCACCAATGCCACCACTGAAGCACTCTCGGAGTGGCAGTTCATGAACACGCCAAACCTTTTAGCTAGCTAACACTCCATGGAAGCATGGTTGGTGGTTTGCTTGCATCGACATTTAAATCGATGTTCATTCAGACCACTAACACTACTGTGCATATTCTGTCAGATTTACCAAGCGAAATTAATCGCCAATGTTTTTGACACCACCAAACATAGTACTACTAATGCATCTAAAGTTACGGGCTAAGTTGGCTAACATTAGGTACATTGCATACGTACCGCTCTTTTCCGAGGACCTGTATGACCAGTGGGACTCGGTCAGCTTCAGACACCACAGGATTTCAGCCTCCAGAGTTTTTGCTGGTATTAGACCCAGGTGTTCTCAGCTGCTGCTGCTACTGCTGAGTCGCGTGGTGCCAACATCGCTGGAGGAGGGGGTGGGAGCAGCTTCAGGCTCTCTTCTTGTTGATGGCTGAACTAGCATCGCTGTTATGAGGTCGATGCTCTCACTGCCCAGAGCCGTGCAGCATGTTTTTTTCCAGTCGCGTGGCTCCGCAGTGCGTACTCTCCCATATTTGAGAGAAATATGACTGTTTTACAAACACTACATTTAGCCCTGTGGTCGTCAATTCGCGATAGCCAGCCTTTGAACGAGTCATTTTCGAGCCAGCTTTCTTGGAACCTGCATTTGCCAGGCATGTTTGCCTCAACTGACACAGAGTCCCAGGCTTCTGTGGGCTCAAAGATTTTGCATTCTAGAATGTTGCACATTTTAGAGCGCGAAATGTTGTAGACTAAACGAAAACCTTAAGAAACAACGTTGGAGACTAAACAAAAATAAGAAACAAAATATACTCAAATTTTGCTTCTACACTACTGTTGAGAAAATTCCATGATATTCCATGACTGTGCATGCAAAATGGTCAAATTCCATGACTTTCCATGACTGGAAAAACCTTTATTGAAATTCCATGATATTCCAGAAATTCCATGACCCGTGGGAACCCTGGTGCACGAAAACGAGTCCCACATCTCCAGCACCGCCGCCGTGACGCCGCCAGCAACATCGCTTGAACACCATGCCATGGATCCACAAAGCGAGCACAGAAGCTCCGCCACGCAGAGTGCTGGTGTGTCCCAAACTGCCTTCACAGCTGCCGCGACACCACCGAGCAACATCGCTCGGAACATCACGCCAAGCATTAAAGGACAGAGCGCTGGACAACCATGATGTAAAATGAGCAACAGGCTCACTGCAGTCCATAGCTGGGAGTGCAGGCATCACCCACAGTGAACCAAGGCCTGGAGGGAACCAACACCCAAAACTGGGTCTGGAGCTACACCACAACCGACGGACAAAACACTCAAACAAACCTCAAACTACACAAACACACAGAAAATAAATAAATAAATAAATAAATAAATAGAAAAAGAAAGAAAATAAAAAAAAAAAAAAAAAAAAGCTCTGGTGAGAAGCGGCAGCCAGAACACGCACGACGTACTCTCAACTGGAAACGGAAACGAAAAAAAAAATTGCAAGCATGATTTGGTACAAAATCAGTATCCAGGAAAGACCTAGAGTCTGAAGAGCATAGATGAGACAAGGATCTCTAGTTTATCAAAAATGTGTGAGAAAATTATTGAAATGTTTAAACACAATGTTCCTCAAAGAAACATACAGTGGGGCAAAAAAGTATTTAGTCAGCCACCAATTGTGCAAGTTCTCCCACTTAAAAAGATGAGAGAGGCCTGTAATTTTCATCATAGGTATACCTCAACTATGAGAGACCGAATGGGGGGAAAGAATCCAGGAAATCACATTGTAGGATTTTTAATGAATTAATTGGTAAATTCCTCGGTAAAATAAGTATTTGGTCACCTACAAACAAGCAAGATTTCTGGCTCTCACAGACCTGTAACAACTTCTTTAAGAGGCTCCTCTGTCCTCCACTCGTTACCTGTATTAATGGCACCTGTTTGAACTCGTTATCAGTATAAAAGACACCTGTCCACAATCTCAAACAGTCACACTCCAAACTCCACTATGGCCAAGACCAAAGAGCTGTCAAAGGACACCAGAAACAAAATTGTAGACCTGCACCAGGCTGGGAAGACTGAATCTGCAATAGGTAAGCAGCTTGGTGTGAAGAAATCAACTGTGGGAGCAATTATTAGAAAATGGAAGACATACAAGACCATTGATAATCTCCCTCGATCTGGGGCTCCACGCAAGATCTCACCCCGTGGGGTCAAAATGATCACAAGAACGGTGAGCAAAAATCCCAGAACCACACGGGGGGACCTAGTGAATGATCTGCAGAGAGCTGGGACCAAAGTAACAAAGGCTACCATCAGTAACACACTACGCCGCCACAGACTCAAATCCTGCAGTGCCAGACATGTCCCCCTGCTTAAGCCAGTACATGTCCAGGCCCGTTTGAAGTTTGCTAGAGAGCATTTGGATGATCCAGAAGAGGATTGGGAGAATGTCATATGGTCAGATGAAACCAAAATAGAACTTTTTTGGTAAAAATTCAACTTGTGTTTGGAGGAGAAAGAATGCTGAGTTGCATCCAAAGAACACCATACCTACTGTGAAGCATGGGGGTGGAAACATCATGCTTTGGGGCTATTTTTCTGCAAAGGGACCAGGACGACTGATCCGTGTAAAGGAAAGAATGAATGGGGCCATGTATCGTGAGATTTTGAGTGAAAACCTCCTTCCATCAGCAAGGGCATTGAAGATGAAACGTGGCTGGGTCTTTCAGCATGACAATGATCCCAAACACACCACCCAGGCAATGAAGGAGTGGCTTCGTAAGAAGCATTTCAAGGTCCTGGAGTGGCCTAGCCAGTCTCCAGATCTCAACCCCATAGAAAATCTTTGGAAGGAGTTGAAAGTCCGTGTTGCCCAGCGACAGCCCCAAAACATCACTGCTCTAGAGGAGATCTGCATGGAGGAATGGGCCAAAATACCAGCAACAGTGTGTGAAAACCTTGTGAAGACTTACAGAAAACGCTTGACCTCTGTCATTGCCAACAAAGGGTATATAACAAAGTATTGAGATGAACTTTTGTTATTGACCAAATACTTATTTTCCACCATAATTTGCAAATAAATTCTTTAAAAATCAGACAATGTGATTTTCTGGATTTTTTTTCTCATTTTGTCTCTCATAGTTGAAGTGTACCTATGATGAAAATTACAGGCCTCTCTCATCTTTTTAAGTGGGAGAACTTGCACAATTGGTGACTAACTAAATACTTTTTTGCCCCACTGTATGAATGGATTTGGATATTTCACCCTCTATGGTGCATAATATTGTTAAACAATTCAAGGAATCTGGAGGAATTTTGATGAGTAAAGGGTAAAGGCTCAAGCCTAAGCTGAACACCCGTGATCTCCGATCCCTCAGACAGCACTCCATCAAGAACCGTCATTCATCTATAGCTGATATAACCACATGGGCTCGGGATTACTTTGGCAAACCTTTGTGAAGTACCACAATATGGAGTTACATCCATGAATTCCAGTTAAAACATTACTATGCAAAAAGGAAGCCTTATGTTAACAGTGTCCTGAAGTGCCATTGACTTCTCTGAGCTCAGAGGCATCTGGGATGGACCATCACACAGTGGAAACATGCATTGTGGTCAGATGAATCAGCATTCCAGGTCTTTTTTGTAAGAAATGGATGCTGTGTACTCTGGACCAAAGATGAAAAGACCATCCAGACTGTTATCAGTAACAAGTCCAAAAGCTAGGGTGTGTCATGGTATGGGGTTGTGTCAGTGCCCTCAGCAAAGGTAACATACACTTTTATGATGGCAGCATTAATGCAGAAAAGTACATTGAGATTTTGGTGCAACATATTCTGCCTTCAAGACAACATCTTTTTTCAGGGATGCCCATGCATATTTCAATAAGACAATACAAAACAGCATTCCAAAGGCATTACTATGAAAGACGAGGGTGTGGGTGCTGGACTGGCTTGCTTGCAGTCCTGAACTGTCCTCAATAAAAAATGTGTGGTGAATTTTGAAATGAAAATTGTCAAAAATTTAAACGACAACTCTGTACTTTTGCACAACTTAAGACCTGGGACAAAATAACACCTGAAAAGCATCATCACTTGGTGTCTTCAGTTCCTAAGCATCTTTTAAGTGTTGTGAGAAGGAATGGCAACATTATAAAGTGGTAAATGCTTTACTGTCCCAACTTTTTTGAAATGTGTTGCAAGAATCAAAACTGAAATGTGTTTACTTTGAAAAAAAAAGATAAACTTCATGAGGTAAAACATCAAATAATGTGCTTTTATATTGCTTTGAGTGCAACAGAGGTCAAAGGTTATTTAAGAATAGTTATTTTCAGTTTTAAATTCAATTTCAACATAACATCTCAACTTTTTTCTGATTTGGGGTTGTAGTTGATAAGTTGGTTGATGTCAGTCACATAACACTCTGACATCAGAAACAACCAACGACTCTATCAATGTTTTTTGTGGCAGTGGGGGCGTGGCCAAGCAGAAGTCTGTGAATGGAGGGTGGGGTCGGGTGGCTAAGTGGCTAAGTCATTCCACCTGCTGTCAATTAATGTGTGTGTGTGTGTGTGTTTGTTACAGGGACGCAGCATAAAAGGAGGGGGAGAGCAGAGAAAAGAGGCTCCCTCCCGACCACAATGCATGAGTGAGTGAGTGAGTGAGTGAGTGAGTGAAAGCTGAAAAGCTAAAATAAGTGAAATAGTTTGTGTGTGACCATCATCTCTTGCCTAACGTGCTCCTGTGCTCCACCCACATCAGGAATGGCTACAGTAGTGCCGAAACCCAGGACGCATGGAAGGGAACCACCCCATGGTGTCTTCCCCATTTGAAGAGCTCATCCTTGCCCTCGCTACTGCCCAGCAGAACCAGCATCAAGCGCTGACCGCCCTCCGAAAGGAACAAGAGCAACGCTTCGAAGCCTTGATGCTGGCCCAGCAGGATGATCGCCAGGCGTTCCAGCATCTGCTCGTGTCAGCAGGGGCGTCGACCATCACCGCAGCCGGCACCCTTACAAAGATGGGCCCGCAGGACGATCCAGAAGGACGATCCTCGCCCTCTTCTAGCAAGCAGCCGAGGCGTGGGGGTGGCCGCTGGAGCAGTGCGTGGCGCGCCTCCTCCCGCTCCTGACTGGCGAGGCGCAGTTTGCAGCGCAGCAGCTCCCTGCTGACAGCCGACTGGTGTATGCTGACCTGAGGAAAGCCATCCTGCAGCGGGTCGGTCACTCCCCAGAACAACATCGCCAACACTTCCAGACGCTGGCATTGGAGGAGGTTGGCCGGCCGTTTGCATTCGGCCAGCAACTCCAGGATGCCTGCCGGCGGTGGCTGAGGGCTGAAGACCGCGACACTGATGAGATCATTGATCTGGTGGCACTGGGACAGTTTATCTCTTGACTTCCGGAAGGAACAGTGGAATGGGTCCAGTGTCATCACCTGGCATCGCTGGAACAAGCCATCGAGCTGGCAGAGGACCATCTGGAGGTGGCTCTGACGGCAGGCAGATGAGGCATCTCCCCTTACTTCTAGACTGCTGGTATCCTGCTACCGTGCCTCCATTGAGAACATACTAGCATGTGTGTATGGTACACCAGCTGCACAGCGGCTCAGAGGAAAGCAGTCCAGAGGGTCATCAACACCGCCCAAAAGATAGTCGGCTGCCCTCTTCCCACACTGGAGGAACTACACAGTTCTTGTTGTCTCAAAAAAGCCCAGAACATTATAAAAGACACCTACCATCCCAGTCACTCCCTGTTTGAATTGCTGCCTTCAGGCAGACAGCACAGATCAATACACACAAGGACAAATAGACTCAGACACAGTTTTTATCCAACTGCAATAATAACCCTCAATGCTGCTAAATAATGTGCAATACAGTGTGCAATTATGAAACAGGCCGATGTAATGACAGAAAGTATGCATGTCTGCAGATGTATGTTCATATGGTTACTGTCTGTCCATACTGTCTTTTTTTTTGATGACTGGATGTGTTCGTAATGACAGGAAGTATGCATG
Source organism: Neoarius graeffei (assembly GCF_027579695.1). Classification (NCBI taxonomy): domain Eukaryota; kingdom Metazoa; phylum Chordata; class Actinopteri; order Siluriformes; family Ariidae; genus Neoarius; species Neoarius graeffei. The sequence goes on along the minus strand of NC_083574.1, from coordinate 38,427,262 downwards.
TCTGTAGATGTATGTTCATACAACAACTGTGTGTCTGTACTGTCTTTTTTTGCAATGACTGGGTGTGTTTGACTGTGTGTTCATGTACAGTATGCTGCTAATACTGTTATGTTATCTATGTATTCTTTTTAACTTAAATTATATTTTAGAGACTCAATGAATGAGGCACTGACTGGAGAGCACTTTAAATTTCGTTGTACTTGTGACAATGACAATAAAGACCTATTCTATTCTCTCTCTCTCTCTCTCTCGTTCCCCTCCCGACCCCGTTCCCCTGCCATGGAGGCAGCAGCCGGCTCCTCCCCAGCCGGCCCGTCGCACCCGTGATGTCCTCCCATTTTCCTCTTCCATCTCTGTGTTGTCTTGCATGACTTCCATTGTGGGCTTACTGATGTTGAGGCCCCACGATTTGCATGAGTCGTGCAATGCTGTGGCTGCGTTTTGAAGAGAGTCTTGGGTGGAAGTGCATAGCACTGCATCATCAGCATATAGAAAGTCACTAAGCCTAGATGTTGTAGTGGACTTAGATTTGAGGTGCTGCAGGTTGAACAGCTTGCCATCCATCTTGTGGCATATGTCCAGGCCAAAGTCCGGCATTGACGTGTAAGCATGACGAAGAACATAGGAGAAGAACAGGATGAATAGGGTTGGTGCCAAGATGCATCCCTGCCTCAGACTGCTGGTAACCTTGAAGGGGTCTGTTAACTACATCATTTATCCATCAAGGTTCAAGGTAATCTGCAGCCTTGATGGATAAGTGATGTAGTTAATGGATGGATGAAACAGAGACTAATGTTACCAATAGAGAGTGTACAAAACTAAATGTAAGCCAATAACTGAATTTAACACTATGACAGATCAGATATACAGTATATTCAGTTTCCCAAATGTGGCCTATTGCCTTCTTGTAATAATCTAAACAATGACGTTTGCTTTATTATTCATCATAGAGCAGAAATAGTTGTTGTCTACTGGGATTCCAATGATTCATTTTTCAGCTTTTGAAAGTAAATGTTATAAACTGTAGATTGTAGTGTGTCTACAGTGGACGATCTATAAGTGTTACTCAGTATTGCAGTAAATATTGAGTAACACTTACAGATAGTCCACTGTAGACACTCTACAATCAGTCAATAAAACTGTAGCCATTCCTGATGTGGGTGGAGCACAGAAGCACAGCAGGCGAGAGTTGATGGTCATACACAAACTCTTTAATTCACTTATTTTAGCTTTTCAGCTTTTACTCACTCACACTCTCACACACTCTACACGCACACATGCATTGTGGTTGGGAGGGAGCCTCTTTTCTCTGCTCTCCCCCTCTTATGCTCCGTCCCTGTAACACACACACACACACACACACATTAATTGACATTAGATGGAATGACTTAGCCATTTACCTTCCCCGACCCCACCCTCCATTCACAGACTGCTGCTTGGCCATGCCCCCCTGCCACATACCCCCACCGCCCGACTCAGGCTGGGGAGCCGTCCGGCCTGAAGCTGACTCCCCCGTCTGACGGGACAGGAAGTCTGCCACCACCATCTGTGCCCCCGGCCTGTGGATCACCTCAAACTTAAATGGCTGGAGGATGAGATACATGTACCAACGGGTGATCCGCGCATTGGCATCCTTCATGTGGTGGAGCCACTGGAGGGGTGCGTGGTCTGAACAGAGAGTGAAAGGGCGCCCCAGCAGGTAGTATCGGAGGGCGAGGAGCGCCCACTTGATGTCAAGACACTCTTTTTCGATGGTGCTGTACTTGCTTTCATGCATTGAGAGTTTCCGGCTGATGTACAGCACGGGGCACTCCTTGCCCTCCACCTCCTGGGACAAAATGGCCCCCAGCCCTCTGTCTGATGCCTCAGTCTGCAAAATAAAGGGAAGAGAGAAGTCAGGGGAGTGTAAAAGTGGCCCCCCACACAGTGCAGCTTTTACCTCAGAGATGGCCTGTTGGCACTGCTCCGTCCACTGGACCAGATCTGGAGCCCCCTTTTTAGTGAGATCGGTTAGCAGGCTGGTGACGTCCAAATAATTAGGTATAAACCTACGATAATAGCCAACCAGCCCCAGGAACCGTCTCACCTACTTTTTGGTCTTGGGCCTCGGGCAGGCCGCAATCGCTGCAGTCTTGTTAAATTGGGGATGCACCTGCCCATGGTCCAAGTGGAACCCCAGATACCATACTTCCACCCGTCCAATTGCACACTTTTTCGGGTTAGCCGTGAGGCCCACTTGCCTCGGCGACTTCAGAATGGCCCTTGGGTGTTCCAAGTGCCGCAGCCAATCATGGCTGTAGATTATTATATCATTCAGATAGGCAGCCACATAGGCAGCATGAGGGTGGAGGACCTTGTCCATAAGCGGCTGGAACGTAGCGGGCGCCCCAAATAACCCAAAAGGGAGCATGACAAATTGGTGTAATCCAAACCATGTGGGAAAGGCCATTTTCTCTCGGGATAGAGGAGTCAAAGGGATCTGCCAATATCCCTTTGTTAGATCCAGTGTTGAATAAAAGCGAGCAGCACCTAACCAATCAAGCAACTCATCACTGCGAGGCATTGGGTATGCGTCAAATTTAGACACTGCGTTGACCTTTCTACAGTCCACACAGAACCGGACCGACCCATCGGTCTTGGGAGCCAGGACCACTGGGCTGTTCCAGTCACTGTGGGACTCCTCGATTATGCCCATTTCGAGCATGGCCTTGAGTTTGTCCCAAACCACCTTTTTCTTGTGTTCAAGCAAGCGATAAGGGCGGCTACGCACTACTACCCCCGGGGGCGTTTTACTGTGGTGTTCTATGAGGTGGGTACAACCAGGAAGGGGCAAGAACGCGTCGGAAAGTTCCTTTTGCAACTTGGCTACCTCTGTGAGTTGGGCCAGTGAGAGGTGTTTTCCACAAGGGCCCGGAGTGGTCTGAGATGTTATCTTTTTCACCTCCAGCCCCAGCTCCGCCTTCTCTGGGACTACCGATGCCAACACCATGGGGACCCCATCATTCCAGCATTTTAAAAGGTTGAGGTGGTAGATTTGCAATGCCCCGCCCCTATCCGTTCACCTTACCTCATAGTCGATGTCCCCGACTCGCCGTGTGACCTCAAAGGGCCCTTGCCACTTGGCGACTAATTTGGAGCTTGATGTGGGCAATAATATGAGCACTTTGTCTCCCGAAGTGAACTCTCTAAGGCACATGCCCCTGTCATACAGCCGGATTTGACATTCTTGTGCCTGCCGCAAATTCTCCTGGGTTTGGTGCGTGAGGGTGTAGAGTTTTGCGTGCAGGTCAAGAACCTACTGCATTTCATTTTTGCTAGGCGAAGGTCCCTCCTCCCAGTTTTCTCATAGCACATCCAGAATGCCACGCGGCTTATGCCAATATCATAATTCAAATGGAGAAAACCCCTTGGAGGCTTGTGGGACCTCCGTACTGCGAATAACAGGGGCTCAAGCCACTTATCCCAGTTACGTGCATCTTCACTTATGAATTTTCAGATTATGTTCTTGAGTCTTTGGTTATATTGCTCTACTAAGCCATCCGTTTGTGGGTGATAGACACTGGTGCGGATAGACTTAATCCCCAATAACCCATACAGCTTGCACAGTGTGCGTGACATAAACAAAGTGCCTTGGTCTGTCAGGATTTCTTTCAGAATCCCAACCCAGGAGATAAAGCGGAAGAGTGCTTCTGCAATACTGCATGCTGAGATATTGTGGAGAGGCACTGCTTCTGGATATCATGTTGCATAGTCCACCAGAAATAAAATAAAGCAATACCCTCATGCTGACCGATCTAATAGCCCGACGAGATCCATCCCAATTCGTAACGGGGTCTCGTTAGAGGGAGAGGGCACAATGGTGCTTTTGGAGTGGCCATGGGATCTACTAATTGGCATTCACAGCATGCCACACACCACCAACGGACATCCCCGCGCATCCCTGGCCAATAGAACCAGGCCATTATTCAGGCTAGTGTTTTATCTTGCCCTAAGTGTCCAGCCATGGGATTAAAGTGAGCCGCATGGAATACGAGTTCCCTACAGCTCTTTGGGATTAACAATTGGGTTATTTGTTCACTAGTTTGAGTGTCCTGCGTCACTCGGTACAATCTATCTTTAATAATAGCAAAATAATGGAAGGTTGGTGCTGCACTTGGCTGAAGAGTTTGACCATCGATTACTTTCACTTGGTCAAACCCATGCCGTAGAGTCTCATCTCGCAACTGCCCTAAAGGGAATCCCCGAGAGAGGGAGGAGGATCAGGCTGCTCCTCACTCTGACACGGTGCTGATGTAGATGGCTCTGTGACAGCTTCTCCAGTCAATGCCACACTGGGATCTTCCTGTGACCTACTAGTACAGGACCCACTATGTGTTAAATATTCCATCAGCTTTTTAAACCCTGGCCACTCAGTACCCAAAATCAATGGGTGGGTGAGACGAGGACTAACCACTGCCTTTACTCTATGCATTTGGCCCCGGAATAGAATACAGACAGACACTAAGGGATAATTGTGAACATCCCCATGCACACACAACACTTTCACTGCTTGTGCTCTCCCCAATGCTTCACCTTGCACCAGGCGTTGGTGAATTGAGGTCTGATTACAACCGGAATCCGCCAAAGCATGACATGTATCCCCTTGAACACTTACTGGTATGCGATACATTTCAGCCTGATCAGGGGCAGTTTCTGGTGCATCGGGGATCCGGATGACAGCTCCCACCTCCCTTGCGGAGCTCTCACTCTGGAGATGCTCCGACTCCCCGCCGCACCAGCACACTGGCCCAGGCTTTCCCTCTGCACTGGCATTATGGGTGTCAGTGCTCCAAACCACCCCTAATCCTGCTTGACAACTTCCAGTTGAAGAGAGTGCATAACTTTACCTACCTTGGAGGAGAACTAGCAGATGACGGCGACCTAATGCCTGAAATCAGGAAACAGATAAGTTGTGCTGTGTTTGCCTTCTGCTCCCTTGACTCTCGATGCTGGAGCAGGGATGGCCTGTCCATTTCAACCAAGCTTAAGGTGTATAATTCCATCATTCTTCCAACATTACTCTACGGAAGCGAAACGTGGCCGACACTCGCCAAGCAGCTCCACATTTTAGAGGTGTTCCATCAACAGTCCTTACATCGCTTGCTCAACATCAAGTGGTGGCATCACATCACAAACACTGAGGCCCTTAGATGTGCAAAATTAACCACCATAGAGATGATCATTCGAGGCAATAGGCTCCACTGGTTGGGCCATGTCTGCAGAATGGATGACACCTGGATGCCAAAGCAACTTCTCTTCAGGGAGTTAGCGCAGGGTTCAAGGCCAAGGGGTCAACCAAAGAAACACTGGAAAGACTGCATAAAAGATGACTTGAAGGCTTTCGGCTTTGACAAAGACTGTCACGATATTACCCTTGACAGAAAGTCCTGGTGCTCCAACATCTGTCAGGGAAAAGTGTTCTCAGAACGCAACCTCGAAGATTGCCGGCAGGCCAGACAGGCGAGACAGCATGGGGGGGACCCCGTTTGTCAAACCTGATGTGGATTTTCGTCACGTATCCATCAAGGTTGCAGGTTAGTGTCTGATTTAATTTAACAAAAATGCAGACTTGTAACTGTTGACACTCTTCAAGAAATTGGGCTAAGACAATAGTATTAAAGAAACATAGAAATTGTACAGTATGCTGTTTTCAGATCAAGGTTCAGGAGAGGTGGATCCATGATTCTTGTGTCTCCACATTTGAACCCATATAAACTCCGTGGCTATAGTACTCTTGAGAGTCCAAGAGAGTGAAATTGTCCCTGTGTCTGAGAGGGAGGAATTGGAGTACTCTATTCCCTGTCAATCAGACAGACACTAATCAATCATAGGTACCTCTGAACTGATGTATGTGGAAGATGATGTAACACTCTTGCGATTCTTGGGAAAATTAGGAACCGGGAGACAGGCTTTTGACAACTTGCAGTGAGACGAGTATGATAATTGAGGTATTTCACCTGACGTCACAGGGTCACGTGACGCCCCGGTGTCCACCATTTTGAAGGTCAAGCTAGCTAATGTCAACAACATAGTAGCTAGTATGTTACTGTAGCAATGTTTATGTTCAGTCATTTGGATGACTGTTAAAACCTTTCAGTCTCAAGTTTTTCCTTTACTGTATTTACTAGTTTACTGTAATTATGATCCGGCAGCTATTTACACCGGATCCAGTGTAAATAGCTGCCGGAGCGCGCTCTGGCTTGCTCCCCCTCAAATTAAGCAGCGCGCTCCGGCTTGCTCCTGGAGTGCTCCGGCCGAGGTTCCGGAGCGCGCTCCGGTTTGCTCCCCCTCAAATTAAGCAGCACGCTCCGGCTTGCTCCCGGAGTGCTCCGGCCAAGGTTCCGGAGCGCGCTCCGGCTTGCTCCCCCTCAAATTAAGCAGCGCGCTCCGGCTTGCTCCCGGAGTGCTCCGGCCGAGGTTCCGGAGCGCGCTCCGGTTTGCTCCCCCTCAAATTAAGCAGCACGCTCCGGCTTGCTCCCGGAGTGCTCCGGCCAAGGTTCCGGAGCGCGCTCCGGCTTGCTCCCCCTCAAATTAAGCAGCGCGCTCCGGCTTGCTCCCGGAGTGCTCCGGCCGAGGTTCCGGAGCGCGCTCCGGCTTGCTCCTCCTGAAATTAAGCAGCTCGCTCCGGCTTGCTCCCGGAGTGCTCCGGGAGCAAGCCGAAGCTCGCTGCTTAATTTGAGGGGGAGCAAGCCGGAGTGCGCTCCGGCAGCTATTTACACTGGATCCAGTGTAAATAGCTGCCGGATCATAATTACAGTAAACTAGTAAATACAGTAAAGGAAAAACTTGAGACTGAAAGGTTTTAACAGTCATCCAAATGACTGAATGTAAACATTGCTACAGTAACATACTAGCTACTATGTTGTTGACATTAGCTAGTGCTAACAGCTAGCTGCTAGTACACTGCTACAACACAGACACCGACCCTAATAATACAGTTCTTGGTCATTGCCTGGTAACAGCAAATTTATAACGGGCCATGTCTCAACAGACTAAGAAGTTATTTCAATGACATTTAATAACATTTTGTTTATCCTGAGGACCGAAAGTAAATGAAAATGTGAACAAACCTTAGCTGTAATAAGATGGCGACCACCGGCTCCAGGGACGACCCACTGATGTAGCCATGTTACCCAGCCTGACACAAAATATTTGTAGGCATCCAAACTCTTATACGCTTTCAGATCAATACCTGTGTATGGCGATGGGTTTTTAACGACATAGGTATACAGATCATGTGGGCCGAAGTCAGGTAAAGACGAGGGCTTCGTGTACTTCTGTACGTCAGTGAACAATCCTGGTGGAAGCAGGTAAATGTCGTTCTCTAAGCCTGCTAACCTCAATTTTTGCAAATACCTTTCCCTCTGCTCGCCCTGTAAATGCCCTACATCGCTGGATAGTGAAGGTGTTTTCTGCATCTCGCTCCTTTTTCTTTTATGTTTTTCGTTTGTCGCCTTCCTCGCATTCAAACTGATTCGAGCCGTGACGTCCAAAATGGCAGCCTAACGATGCATCACATGACTTGGTCACGTGGGTGAAAAACCTCAATAGGAGCTTTTCAGCTACCTCTGAAGGTAGACTGCCTTTCAGATTTTTCAAGTTTAGGTCATAAAAATAATTTTCCCTGACACCCAATTATTTTTGTTTAGTGGACCGAAAGCTACTGAATTTGAATCACAGACTTCCAATTTTATTCGATTTTTTTAAAAGAGAACAATTAATAAATTTAGGGCCATGTGGCCCTTAATTCTCCACTATTTTTTCTTGCTTCACCATGATCCAATTCAAGATATTATGTTATGCATCACCTGGTGGGTTTTCCCCATTCACGCAAGGCAATGTCTCATCTCATCTCATTATCTCTAGCCGCTTTATCCTTCTACAGGGTCGCAGGCAAGCTGGAGCCTATCCCAGCTGACTACGGGCGAAAGGCGGGGTACACCCTGGACAAGTCGCCAGGTCATCACAGGGCTGACACATAGACACAGACAACCATTCACACTCACATTCACACCTACGGTCAATTTAGAGTCACCACTTAACCTAACCTGCATGTCTTTGGACTGTGGGGGAAACCAGAGCACCCGGAGGAAACCCACGCGGACACGGGGAGAACATGCAAACTCCGCACAGAAAGGCCCTCGCCGGCCACGGGGCTCGAACCCGGACCTTCACAAGGCAATGTGGGATACAAATTTGAAAAGAGAGAAAAATGGAGGACGTGAGTGTGTGAATGAAATGTGAAATTTCATTTATTTCCTTTTCCAGTTGAGAGTACGCTGTGCACATTCTGGCTGCTGCTTCTCACCGGAGCTTTATATTTTATTTTATTTTCCCTTTTGTTTTTTCTTGTTTGTGCTTGTGTAGTTTGATGTTTGTTTTTTTTATTTTGTTTGAGTGTTTTGTCCGCTGGTTGTGGTGTAGCTCTGGACCCAGTTTTGGACATCAGTTCCCTCCAGCCCTTGGTTCACTGTGGGTGATGCCTGGGCTGCTCTCTATGGACTGCAGTGAACTCCTTGCTCTTTTAACATCGTGGTTGTCCAGCACTCTGTGCAGCAGTGCTTTTGTGCTTGGCGTGGTGTTCCGAGCAATGTTGCTCGGTGGCATTGTGGCAGCTGTGCAGGCAGTTTGGGACATACCAGCGCTCTGTGTCACGGTGCTTCTGTGCTTGCTTTGTGGATCCATGGCACGGTGTTTTGGGCAGTGTTGCTCAGCTGCATTGCAGCGGCTGTGCAGGCAGTGTGGGACTTGTTTTTGTGCACCTTTTGGTGGGACTGTGGCTGCTACACCATTGGAATGACATCCTGACCTTTATTTGGTGGACTTTTTTTTTCTTTCTCCCCTTTCCTTGTAATTGTAAAATGACCATGGGTATGAGAAAGGTGCTATATAAATTTAACTTATTAATAATAATAATAATAATAATAATAATAATAATAATAATAATAAATACCGACTACAATAACAGAAAGTGAGAAGAAAAGCCATTCTGTTGTGAAGGAAAGGAAAAGCAGGACCAAACTAATAAATATCGGCGGTTAGTGAGCACCTTGGTGTGATCAGCTGTTCGTTTAGTGACAGAATGATGTAACTGTCAGTGCATGGTCAAGGTAAACCTGCGCATGTGCACTGTAGATGGCAGTAATGCAACATTGGATGCCAGCTGCTGTAAAACCCCAAAGAAGAAGTAAATAAAAGAAGAAGAAGGTAAACCTGTGCATGCGCACACGGACTTCCTCTATCTGCTTGACTGCTCAAAGTGAGTGATTTCATGCACATTATTTGCTAGGGAATCCCCTCAAATTAAATCACTTCCCAGCCACAGAATGGCCTGTTTGTTTGGTTTTTTTTTGCAATATTACAGAAATAAACATACTGTATATCACAATGACCAAATTTCAGAGGGAATTAAATTTCATGGATTTTATGAAATCAAAAGGCCGTCAAGCTTTAATGCTTCACACACACGTGTACCTACTCATGGAACTCTGCTCTCTCTCTCTCTCTCTCTCTCTCTCTCTCTCTCTCTCTGCTAACTGGCTTCTCTCCAAGCACAAAAAAAAAATTAAATCACACATTCATGGATTGCTGGTGATTAGACATAGGTGAGACTCACCAAGTATTACCTACCAGTTCTACCTGATTCCTTGCCATCCACAGCTGACACTCAGTCACGCCCCCACTGCCACAGCAGGCAATTCATGCTTTCTTCCAAGTGTGTTCAACTGCCCTGTGATGCAGCATGAGCAGCAGAAAAGCAGTTTCTGGCTTTATTTGACTCAGAGGAAGCACATCTTTGCCTTTGCACTCCCTGGTTGGTATTCATGTGCAAAACTTACAGTAAAAAGAAGCTTTCTGTGCTCTGTATTAAAAGGATCAGGGTTATTATTCTCTCGAGGAGTTGTATCATTCCATGTCAATCGTGAGATTGAAAGTAGTGCTTTGCTATATAGGGTTCCTATATGTTTAAGCTCAGAGACACACTCACTGAATGCATTATTCATTTTACATACCACTTAAAATGCTCACTTTAATAAAGTGTGCCAATAATCCTTATCAGTCTTCTGTGAAGAGATTATGGAAACTGAAGTTAATGCAGAATGCCAAACCCTGGAGGTCCTGGACCCCACTTTGAGAAATTATGTAGTAAAATGGAAATTACAATAGGCAATACCGATGCTATTATACTTCAGTAGATGCTGTCTTGGGCAAATCAAATTTAGCATATACCGAATGTTTAAATGTGCATAATATTAGATTTCTGTATCTGAACTACAGGGGATTCTCAAGGTACAGAGCGCCCATAGAACTAGCAACTACACTCAGAAAGAAAGGGTAATAAAAGGTCATATTCCTTTTCAGTGTAGTGGTATATCTTTTGTACTGTTTATCTTTTACCTGGAAAGGTGAATATAGTGTACAGTGTTACTCTAAAAGCTACTGAGAAGTACAAGAGTGGTCTTTAAGGTCCTTAAATCATTTTAATGGGCGGCAAGATGGTGTACGGTAGTAGTTGGGATTATTGCCTCACAGCAAAAAGGTTCTGGGTTCGAGCCCGGCGGCTAACAGAGGCCTTTCTGTGTGGAGTTTGCATGTTCTCCCTGTGTCTGCGTGGGTTTCCTCCAGGTGCTCCAGTTTCCCCCACAGTCCAAAGACATGCAGGTTAGGCTAATTGGTGGCTCTAAATTGACCATACAGTAGGTGTGAATATGAGTGTGAATGGTTGTTTGTCTCTATGTGTCAGCCCTGTGATGACCTGGTGACTTGTCCAGGGTGTACACCACCTCTTGCCTATAGACCCTTTTCAGTCATGTGACCTTCGTAAACGCGACCACCATTTTGGACATGTAGCGGACTTCGGCTCGAATTGGTTTGAATGCGAGGAAGGCGACAAATGGAGAACATACAAGAAAAAGGAGCGAGATGCAGAAAACACCTTCACTATCCAGCGATGTAGGGCATTTACAGGGCGAGCAGAGGGAGAAATAACAACAGTAACGACACATTAGCAACGCCGTACAGAAATAACGGTTTATGGCCCAGACCCTTTCGGTTCTCGCTCATCTAGCTGCTACAATGACTGCTTAGACTGCAACAATAATACCTAACACACATTTAAGTATCCGTCGTAAAGACGTGAAACTCGTCGAGTGACGAGTGTGTTCATTGATAAGCTAACACAATCTAAAAGTAGACATACCATCACACTGCCCTGGCGCTGTGTACAGTTTACCTTCTATGGTTTGTGCACTCACTATTTGCCATTACTTTCTCCAACCGTTGTTACAGATTACAGGGAACGGCCTGGATTTAAGAGACAAATGCATGTTCCTCTTGTTTTGAACACTTATTTGTAGGCAGTGCTTAATTTGTAAAGTGGGAGGTCCCGGAGCGCAGAGGATGAGCGGCTCCGGTGCGGAAAAAAAGAGGGGGGGAGGGAGGCGCGGCGCTGCGCTTCTGGGCATGTTTTGTAATAACACTGCAAATTAAGTTCATCTGCAGATATTTTGTGGATGTCGTTTCATGAGAGAAATCACCAACAAGACAGATATCAAAATCAGACATTAACACTAAATAAACTTGCATTTTTATATTTAATTATTATTATTATTTTTTTTGCTACATAGTCAAAAGAGGTGTCGGATCACCGGATCCAGTGTAAATAGCTGCCGGAGCCAACGCCCGAGGTTCCGGAGCGCGCTCCGGCTTGCTCCCCCTCAAATTAAGCGCTGTTTGTAGGACGCTGCCTCTGATCTGTCCTACAGTCTACCAACTGCAAAGGAACACAACGCTAGCTAATGTCGTTAGCTAATAGCTACTACAGAAGAACAAAGAGGTTACAATGGGTTATTTTAGCCTATTTGGTTACACACTCGCCGCCACAGAATGTTAACAGCAATGTAATGCCTTTTCTGGCTAATTTTATTCATCTAACCTCCAACAAAGTGGTCACTACACAAGCGTCGGTCAGCATCTACCGGGATCCGATAAAATGATAACCCTTGCCTTGTTTGTTGATGGTTACTACATCCAGGTGCACAACAATATAGTGGCATGATGGAAGTCTTGCTGAAAATAAACACTTTCTTTGCTGCCGTTCCTCAATGCTGGCTGTGGTAAACTACTGGTAGTACATGTCCAAAATGGTGGCCGCGTTTGTCGTGACGTCACGTGAAAAGGGTCCATAGACCCCTTTCACTGACGTCACCCGAAACCGGAAGTAAACAGACCCTGCGCCATTTTGGAAGACCAACAAACTCATGATTAGGGGGAAATAACGGCAGCGGTATGTGAACCCACGAGAATAAAGTGGAGTGGAAAACGACTTAAACAAACAAATCTGAGCTGTTTTATTTATGATTTATTGGCCCAACAGTAGACTTGAAAGAAACCTGTGTGAGACTTGGCAAAAAACTGTGGATATAATGGATAAGTCTGTGCATGATCTGCGGACATTTTGAGGTAAGCAAACGCAAGAAATTCAGATTTAAAACATGCTAAATTGGCCCCAAGTTGATAACTGTATGAGGAGCAAGCCTCCCAGACTTCTACAATTTAATAATAATAATAATTTAGGATGGTTTGGGGCTTGCTCGCTGCTGCCAGGTTGGTTGTTGAGTAGCCTGACTGTTTTTTTTTTTCTTGCATGTGGTATCATTGTTGACGTGAGGTTGTTTTTTGAACATGCCAATGTGGACACGATTTCCCCTGATGAGTTATGACTTCAGATGCGATGCGTGTGTGGAGTCCGCGTGATATGTGCGTAAGATAGGCTTCTCATGTGTTTGGAGATCCACGCGCCAAGACAAGCGCAAGGCTTCTCATGCGTTTGGAGATCCGCGCTCCGAGACAAGCGCAAAGCTTCTCATGTGTTTGGAGATCCGCGCTCCGAGACAAGCGCAAGCGCCCCCCCCAAAGGAAAAAAAGGGACCCCCCGAAAATATCGGCATAGTTCGAAGACTGAGTGTAGGCACTGGGTGTAAACAACAAATAGTTTACAATGTCTGGGTAGCAAACAGATGGCAGAATTGGTGTCAGGTCCTCCTTATGTTTCCATTCTCCCTTGCCGCGAGTCTTATCATATGGGTCAAACCCATCAATCACAGCGAGTTTCTCCACATACCGTGCCCTTTCTGCAGCTGGTAATGTACTCACATAACCACAATTATCAGCCATCGTGTCACTTTACTCTCGCTCGTACTTTGTTTTATATTGTGAGTGCATGTACTTGGTCTTCCAATATGGTGCCTAACAAAATCTCGCGGCGCGGTGACGTCATGTGAAAGGGGTCTATAGTCAGCTGGGATAGGCTTCAGCTTCCCCGTGACCCTGCACAGGATAAGCGGTTATGGATAACGAATGGATGAATAATCATTTTAATGGGACACTACATTCACATTAACATTAACAGATACAAACTAAATTCACAAAATGTATTATTGTATCCCATAACAAAGAAAAGTACAATTTAATACTTTTTTCTGACACTGCATCATTGACAAAAAGAATATGATGATGGTTTCTTCGAAAACCAGCATGTTTCTACTCAAGTTCACAAACTGTTTTCCTTAAATATAAGCTCACCAACTCGGACATTTTGTTTTCTTACAAATTTCAATTATATACATTTCAAGTATACACATTTCACAGAATCTCAGTTGGATATGTTGTGGTATGTACGAACCCAAGTTCCAGAAAAGTTGGGATATTTTCCAAAATGCAATAAAAACAAAACTCCGTGATTTGTTATTTCATGTGAACCTTTATTTAACTGACAAAAATACAAAGAAAGGATTTTCAATATTTTTACTCACAAACTTTATTGTAATTTGTAAATATCAACAAAGTTAGATTTGATGCCTGCAACACACTCAAAAAAAAGTTGGGACAGAGGCATTATTACCATTTTGTTACATCACCTTTCCTTTAATAACACTTTTTAATTGTATGGGATCTGAGGATACACATTGTTGCAGTTTTGCGATTGGAATGTTTGTCCATTCTTGCATGAGACAAGACTTCAGCTGCTCAACAGTTTGTGGTCGCTGTTGTCTGATTCTCCTCTTCATTGCGCCTCGCAATCTTCCAAGATGGCGGCGCGCATGGTTGCAGCGGCTCACGGCTCTCCTTTTCTGTGCTCTTTTTTTTGTTTGTTTTTGTATTTCTTTCTTGCTTGTTTGTGCACCATTGGTTCTGTGAACATCCAGTACACCCGCCAGACACTTTTGGCCATCGGTGACCAACACCAGATATCTGTTTCGAGTGACTTTCATTACATGCATAACATCCCAGATGACATAGAGAGACCGCCGGGCTCTCCGTGGATTGTTGTCAGGTCTAGGAGGCGGCTCAGATGGAGGAGGGAGAGGAAGCAGAAGCAGGGCCGCAGGTCCGGTGCTATGCTAAGGCTAAGAAAACAACCACACAAGCCACCTCTACTGAGCCTGTATCTCTCCAATGCCAGATCCCTGGTGCATCAAACGGATGACTTGGAATTACAACTCGCTGGAAATCGCTATGTTCGTGACTGCTGTGTTTTAATTATCACCGAAACCTGGCTTCATCCAGAAATACCCGATGTTAGCTTGCAGCTAGCAGCACTCGAAGTTTTACCAACATGTTAAGTGTTCCACTAGAGGGGAGAACAATCTGGATCATGTTTACTCCAACATCAAGCAGGCGTACAGAGCCATACCCTTCCCCACCTCAGCCAGTTAGACCATCTTTCCCTCCTGCTCTCCACAGCCTACACCCCCCTCAGACGCAGAGCCAGGCCCACCATTAGGAATGTTACAACCTGGCCTGACAATGCACTCTCCAAACTACAAGACTGCTTCAATCAGACAGACTGGGACTTATTTGAACACCAGGAGCTGGGGACATTCACAGGAACGGTGCTGGACTATATCAAGTTCTGCATCGGGAATGTGACAGTGGACAAAAACATCCGGGTTTTCCCAAACCAGAAACCCTGGATGACCAGCCAGGTCCGCTCACTCCTCAGGGCTCGCAACGCTGCCTTCAGGTCAGGTGACAGAGTTCTGTGCAGAGCCGCTCGAGCTGATCTGAAAAGAGGAATAAATAAAGCCAAGGCAGACCATAGGCTGCGTATAGAGTCCCACCTGTCCAGCAGCAACACACGGGAGGTGTGGCGGGGCATACAAGACATCACAAACTTCAGAGACTGCGATGCATCAACAGGAGACTGGAGTGTGCCGCTGGCAGAGGAGCTAAATTGCTTCTTTGCTCGCTTTAAAACATCTCAGCAGCACTCATCTGCTCCAGCCCTGCCCCCACCACCACACAGTTCCTACACTACTCCATTCACTGTACAGGAGCATGATGTCAGACGGGTGCTCCTGGCAGTGAACCCCAAAAAAGCTGCTGGCCCAGATGGTGTACCTGGTAAGGTGCTCAAAGCATGCGCCCACCAGCTTGCCCCTACCTTCACCAGGATCTTTAACCTCTCCCTGGCTCAGGCAGTCATCCCGCCCTGCCTAAAATCAGCAACAATAAGCCCAGTGCCGAAGAAGTCTCCCGTCACCAGCCTGAATGATTACTGTCCTGTGGCCCTCACCCCGGTAATCATGAAGTGCTTTGAGAGACTAGTTCTTCAGCACATCAAGGACCACCTCCCCCCAGACTTCGACCCCTACCAGTTCGCATATCGCACAAACAGATCCACAGAGGATGCTATCGCCGTAGCTCTCCACTCTGCGCTGAACCACCTGGAGCAGCAGCAGAGCTACGTCTGCATACTCTTTGTGGATTACAGTTCAGCTTTCAACACAATAATCCCAGACATTCTTATCAATAAACTGGACACTCTCGGCCTCCCCCCTCTCACATGTGCCTGGATAAAGGACTTTCTTACCAACCGGCCCCAGACTGTGAGACTTGGCCCCCACTTCTCCTCCACCCACACGTTGAGCACCGGCTCTCCACAGGGCTGTATGCTGAGCCCCCTCCTGTACTGCCTCTACACCCACAACTGTAGTTCAACCCACAACAACAACCGTATCTTCAAGTTTGCTGATAACACCACAGGGGTCGGACTCATCTCAAAGGGAGACGAGGCAGCCTACAGAGAGGAGGTCCTGAAGTTGGCAGCCTGGTGTTCAGAGAATAACCTCGCTCTGAACACCAAGAAAACCAAAGAGCTTATCGTTGACTTCAGGAAGCACAGCACTGACCTAGCCCCCCTTTACATAAACAATGAGTATGTGGAGAGGGTCCACACCTTCCGGTTTCTCGGTGTCCTCATCTCTGCTGACATCTCCTGGTCAGAGAACATTACAGCAGTCATTAAGAAGGCTCAGCAGCGGCTACACTTCCTGAGAGTCCTCAGGAAGCACAACCTGAACTCCAACCTGCTGCTGACCTTCTACCGCTCATCCATCGAGAGCCTGCTGACGTACTGTATCACAGTATGGTACGGCAGCTGCACTGCTGCAGACAGGGAGAGGCTCCAGAGAGTAGTAAAGGCAGCACAGAAGATCAATGGCTGCCCTCTCCCCTCCCTGATGGACATTTACACCTCCCACTGCCTTAGCAGAGCTAAGAATATTATCAAGGACAGCTCCCACCCTGGCTTTGATCTGTTTGACCTGTTGCCCTCAGGGAGGCACTACAGGTGCATCAGGACAAAAACAAAAACAGCTTCTTTCCAAAAGCCATAACCACCCTGAACTTGAATATGCCCTGACTTTATAGTCTAACCCCCCTGTGCAATACTTCATAATGTGCAATACTTTATTTTATAATGTGACTCTCTTCGTGCAATAATGTATAATGTGCAATACTTTATAATATGACTCTCTCTGTGCAATACTTTATAATCTGCAATACCTCACTCCATAATGTGAAACACAACACATACGCCTCAGGACTGTGCACCTTACACCCTCACCTTTCCCCCCCCCTTCTTTTCTACACACTGTTTGCACTGTTATTGGAGTTGCTTTTAATCTCATTGTACATGGGTATAGTGACAATAAAGGCATTCTATTCTATTCTATTCTATTCTATTCTATTCTATTCTATTCTATGATGTCCCATACATTCTCAATAGTGTTAGGACTAGGACTGTTTTGGCCTCTAGAGGCCGCTGTTATTTCCTTTTCATGTCGTGTTTATTTTGGCCTCTAGAGGCCGCCACTGTTCCTGTGTTTTGTGTTTGTGTTAATTGCCTAATTATCTTCACCTGTGTCCTTAATTAGTTTGTCTATTTATACCCCTGAGTTCAGTCCTCTTGTCACGGAGTCTTTGTGCTGTTATGTTTATCTCCAGTTTCCTTTGTACTGTGTTTTTTGATCTTCTTAGCTTTTGTATTTTTGCACTTTGCTTTTCTTTTGGATTATACTCTTTGGTTTTTTTTTTGTCTTTTGTTTTGCCCTGTATATAGTGTATATAGTTTAAATAAACCTTTTGATTCTTTTTCTACTTCCGCCTCACGCCTCTGCATTTGAGTCATCCCCCTGGTGGCCTAGTGGGGGTTTGCTGGATTATCACACCAACGAACCAGGTTCGAATCCCAGCAAAACCCTAACAGAAAGACTCCGTCATGACCGACTCAGCAGAGGCTGCTTCAACTGTCTACCCGGCCAACCTTCAGGGAATTATGGCAGCTTTGACACGCTTCGGAGCGACCATGGACGCTCATGGACGTACGCTCACCAGCCAACGTGAGGCCCTCGCTCGCCACGAGGAACTGCTTCAGCAAATTGGGAAAACCCTGGCACAGCTGACATCTCTGCCTGCATCTCCTGCTCCTGATCCAGTTCCTGCTCCTGATCCAGCTCCCACTCCTGCTCCAGTGCCTCCTGCAATGCTGCCTTCTTCACCTCGCGAACCCAGCCTTCCTGCACCACAGAGGTATGACGGCAAGCACAGTGAGTGCCGAGAGTTCCTTACCCAGTGTCAACTCACCTTTGAGCTTCAGCCTACCACCTACACTACGGATCGCCGCAAGATTGCCTTTGTGATCACCTTATTAGCTGGTAAGGCGCGAGCCTGGGCTACTGCTATCTGGCAAAGACAGGGACCTGAGTGCTTTGATTTCCAGCTGTTTTCTGAAGAGATGCTTCGGGTCTTCGATCAGGCAGACATCAGTACCGACGCAGCCCGAAAGCTCATGTCCATCCGGCAAGGAGGAAGCGTCGCAGATTACGCCATCTCGTTCCGAACACTCGCAGCAGTAAGTGGATGGAACGAGACTGCCCTGGTGTCAGCCTTCCACCATGGTCTGTCTGACCCCATCAAGGACGGTCTGGCCTCTATTGGATGCCCAAGTGACCTCGAAACCCTCATCTCACATGCTATTCGTCTGGACAACAGGATGAGAGAACGCCACCAAGCCTTGAGCCCCCCCAGCCTCCCTACCTCTACCTGGAGACCATCTACCTCCTTCAGTGACTGTCCAGAACCCATGCAAGTGGGTCGTACTCGCCTCTCCGCATCTGAGAGGGAGCGCAGAAGGAGGGACAAGTGCTGCATCTACTGTGGCAAGCCTGGTCACTTCCGAGCATCATGTCCCGAACTATTGGGAAAAGGACCGCCCCGTCCAGCCGAGGGAGGGTTGTGACGGGGCCTACCCTCTCTCCCGGACTCCCTGGCCAAGGAATCTACATCCCGGTCTCCATCTCCTGGGGTGAGTCTGTCCACTCTTGTCAAGCTTTGATAGACTCAGGGGCGGCTGGGAACTTTATGGATATTCACTTCGCCCAAAGCATCAATATACCTACTGCACCTCTTGAAGTCCCACTGTCTGTGTCTGCCCTCGATGGCCAAGCGTTAGGTGATGGAAGAGTCACCCAAGTTACTTCTCCAGTCTTCCTCCAGTCTCAAGGTCACAAGGAAGAAATATCCCTGCACCTGATTCCTTCACCTGAGTTCCCAGTTATTCTAGGCCTTCCTTGGCTTATTCGCCACAACCCTCGCATAGACTGGGTAACAAGCCAGGTCGTGGAATGGGGCCCTGCATGCCATGCCTCTTGTCTGCTCTCTAGCTCTCCTGTGTCTCCTGCCGAGCCCCCTGATCTCACCGAGTTATCTCAAGTTCCCACAGAGTACTGGGATCTCAAGGAAGTTTTCAGCAAGAGCAGGGCCGCCGTTCTTCCTCCGCACCGGGCCTACGACTGTGCCATCGACTTGCTCCCTGGGACTACCCCTCCTCGTGGCAGACTGTTTTCACTCTCTCAGCCAGAACGCAAGGCCATGGAGGAATACCTCAAAGATGCCCTGGTCTCTGGGTTTATTCGACCCTCCACTTCACCTGCTGGAGCCGGCTTCTTCTTTGTCGGCAAGAAGGATGGGGGGCTCCGACCATGTATTGATTACAGGGGCCTGAATAAGATCACTGTGCGCAACCGATATCCCCTTCCGCTGATGTCCACAGCTTTCGACCTGCTCCAAGGCGCCACCGTCTTCACCAAGTTGGACCTACGGAACGCATACCACCTCATCCGTATCCGACAGGGAGACGAGTGGAAGACTGCCTTTAACACCCCGTCTGGGCACTACGAATACCAGGTGATGCCCTTCGGACTCACCAACGCACCAGCTGTTTTTCAGGCCCTAATCAACGACGTCTTAAGGGACATGATTAACCTATACGTTTTTGTCTACCTCGACGACATCCTTATCTTTTCCAAGACCGTGCAGGAGCACCGCCACCATGTCCGCCAGGTTCTCCAGAGGCTGCTACAGAACAATCTGTTCGCCAAGGCCCAGAAATGCGAATTTCATGTTCCCGAGGTCTCCTTTCTGGGATTTATTGTACGGACAGGCCAACTCCAAATGGACCCTGCCAAGACCCTGGCCGTCCGGGATTGGCCCACTCCCAAGTCCGTTAAGGAGGTTCAGCGGTTCTTAGGATTCGCTAACTTCTACCGCAAGTTCATCAGGAACTTCAGTTCTGTGGCAGCACCCATGTCAGACCTCACCAAAGGGACAGGTGGATCTTATGGCTGGTCTCCTCAGGCAGAAAAGGCGTTCAAAGACCTCAAGGACCGCTTCTGCACGGCACCCATTCTGGTTCTCCCGGACACCTCCCAACCATTCATCGTGGAGGTGGACGCCTCGGACAGTGGTGTCGGCGCGGTGCTCTCTCAACGTTCGGAAGGAAAGCTGCACCCCTGCGCTTACTTCTCCCACCGCCTGAGTCCTGCTGAGTCCCGGTACGATGTGGGGGATCGAGAACTGCTAGCGGTCAAACTGGCCCTTGAGGAGTGGAGGCACTGGCTGGAGGGAGCACAACATCCATTCCTGGTTTGGACTGACCACAAGAACCTGGAGTACCTCCAGCAAGCCAAGAGACTGAACCCTCGACAGGCTAGGTGGGCCCTGTTTTTCAGTCGGTTTGACTTCACCCTCTCATACCGCCCCGGCTCCAAGAACACCAAACCTGACGCACTGTCCAGACTGTTCTCTGCCACTAACAGGGAGAATGAAGTCGGGCCCATTATCCCTGTGTCCCGGATTGTGGCCCCTGTCCGCTGGGGTATTGAGGAGGCTGTCCGACGAGCCCAACGCCAGGACCCCGGTCCTGGGACGGGGCCACCAGGCCTCTTGTACGTCCCACATCAAGCCCGGGCCAAGGTTCTCCAGTGGGGTCACTCTTCCCCTCTCACCGCCCACCCGGGAGCTCGGAGGACCCTGGACTTCCTGAAAAGACGCTTCTGGTGGCCTAACATGGAGAAGGAAGTAAGGTCATTTGTCCTGTCCTGTGAGGTTTGCACCAGAACCAAGAACCCACGACAGCGTCCCCAGGGTCTCCTGCATCCTCTGACCATTCCCCGGCGTCCCTGGTCCCACGTGGCAGTCGACTTTATCACGGGTCTCCCTGAGTCACAAGGTAACACGGTCATTTTGGTCTTAGTTGACAGATTCTCCAAGGCCTGCCGCTTCATACCACTGTGCAAACTCCCCTCTGCTCTTGAAACTGCGAAACTTTTGTTTAATCATGTCTTCCGAGTCTTTGGTCTTCCACAGGACATCGTCTCAGACCGAGGGCCCCAGTTCTCCTCCCGAGTGTGGCACGGGTTCTGCAAGGTCATCGGAGCCACTGCCAGCCTCTCCTCTGGGTTTCACCCACAGTCCAATGGTCAGACGGAGAGGCTCAACCAGGACCTGGAAACCACCCTGCGAGGCCTGGCTATGGATAACCCGACATCGTGGAGCACCTGGCTGCCATGGGCGGAGTACGCCCACAACACCCTGCAGTCATCGGCCACCAAGCTGTCGCCATTCCAGTGCCAATTCGGGTTCCAGCCACCTCTGTTCCCGGACCAGGAGGAGGACGCGGGGGTGCCCTCGGTCAACCAATATGTGAGACGGTGTCGCAAGACCTGGAGCAAGGTCAGGAAGACCCTCATACAGACCTCCAGAACCAACCAGACTCAGGCCAACCGCCATAGAAGACCTGCACACGCTTTCCGCCCTGGGCAGCGTGTTTGGCTGTCCACTAAGGACCTTCCACTGCGGGTGGAGAACCGCAAGCTTGCTCCTCGCTACATTGGCCCCTTCAAGGTGGTGCGCAGGGTGAACCCTGTCTCCTACCGGCTCCAGTTGCCCCGGACTCTGAGGATCAACCCCACTTTCCATGTTTCCCTGTTACGGCCCGTACTGACGTCTACGTATGCCCCTGCCCCTAGGAACCCCCCACCCCCCCGCATCTTCCAGGGGCAGACTGTGTTCACTGTGAATCGCCTGCTTGACTCCCGCCGGGTCCGCGGCGGGTTGCAATATCTGGTGGACTGGGAGGGCTATGGTCCTGAGGAGCGCTGCTGGGTTCCTGCTCGGGATGTCCTTGATAAAGAACTATGTCGGGACTTCCATTCGGCCCATCCGGATCGCCCTGGGAACGTCAGGAGACGCTCCTTGAGGGGGGGGTCCTGTTAGGACTAGGACTGTTTTGGCCTCTAGAGGCCGCTGTTATTTCCTTTTCATGTCGTGTTTATTTTGGCCTCTAGAGGCCGCCACTGTTCCTGTGTTTTGTGTTTGTGTTAATTGCCTAATTATCTTCACCTGTGTCCTTAATTAGTTTGTCTATTTATACCCCTGAGTTCAGTCCTCTTGTCACGGAGTCTTTGTGCTGTTATGTTTATCTCCAGTTTCCTTTGTACTGTGTTTTTTGATCTTCTTAGCTTTTGTATTTTTGCACTTTGCTTTTCTTTTGGATTATACTCTTTGGTTTTTTTTTTGTCTTTTGTTTTGCCCTGTATATAGTGTATATAGTTTAAATAAACCTTTTGATTCTTTTTCTACTTCCGCCTCACGCCTCTGCATTTGAGTCATCCCCCTGGTGGCCTAGTGGGGGTTTGCTGGATTATCACACCAACGAACCAGGTTCGAATCCCAGCAAAACCCTAACAAATAGGAGACAGATCTGGACTGGCAGCAGGCCAGTCAAGCACATGCACTCTGTGTCTACGAAGTCATGCTGTTGTAGCCCATGCAGAATGAGGTCTGGTATTGTCCTGCTGAAATAAGCATGAACTTCCTGGAAAGAGACATTGCCTTGATGAATATCTCTCTCTAAAATCCGAATATATGCCCCAATATATCAATGGTACCTTCACAGACATGCAACTCACCCATGATTTGGGCACTGATGCACCCCATACTATCACTTATACTTTTGCATCTTTCTCTGATAAACTGGCCGGTCATGTTCACCTTTGGCACTGAAAATTCAACATCTGGTTTTCCCAACAACAAACTGAAACATGGACTCATCTGACCACACCACATGTTTCTGTCTTCGGTCCATCTGAGATGAGTTCAGGTCCAGAGAAATCAGCAGCGTTTCTGCATAGAATTGATGAATGGCTTCCTCCTTGTGTGATACAGATTCAAGTTGCATTTCTGGATGTAGCAGCAGACTGTGTTAAGTGACAACAGTTTTCTGAAGTCCTCCCAAGCCCATGTGGCTATATTTGTCACATTAGCCTGATGGTTTCCCAGGCAGTGCCGCCTGAGGGCTCAACGATCACACACATTCAAGAGTGGTTTGGACCTTGCCTGTTACACACTGAGATGTCTCCGAATTCCTTGAATATTTTCACAATATTATGTACTATAGATTTTGAATGACCTAAAATCTTGCATTGAGAAATGTTCTTTTTGAATTGACTAGCAAGTCTCTCATGAATTCTGGCACAAAGGAGTGATCCATCCTTGCTTGCAGAGACTGAGCCTTTGGTGCATGCTCAATCATGTTATTAATTAACCTCTTTATTGTGGAATCTTCCAAAATGGTGTTTCTTGAATATCCTATAAACTCTTCCATCTTATTTTGCCTCTGTCCCAATTTATTACCTCTCCCACGATGGAGTAAGCAGGGCAAGATATTGTAATCAGTGCAGTTTGTTTGTGTGTCTGTCTTTTAACTATCTAGCATCTAGACGGTTGCACCGATTGACTTCAAATTTTCAGGATAAGTGGGCAATGGTCTGTTGATTACCTGATTAAATTTTGGGGGTAATTGGGTCAAGGTGAAGGTCAAGGTCACCAGAAAGGTCAACCTTTTGGTCAAAATAACATATTTTCCATTATAACTCAAAAATGGTTGCTGATAGATAGATGTTTACTGTTATGACCATATAGGAACTCCCATATGGCCTTTCATTTGGCATCATAATCTTTGACCTTGAGTGATCTTGAAAGGTCAAACTCAAGGTCATGAATTTTCAGAGGGTTGTAACTTGAAAATGGTTGATGGTAGACAGATATTTACCATTATCAACTGATAGGAAGTGCCATATGGGCTTTTATTTGGCACCATGATATTTGACCTTGAGTGACCTTGAAAGGTCAAACTGAAGGTCATGGGTTTTCAAAGGGCTATAACTTTAAAATGGTTCATGATAGCCAGATGTTTACCATTATCAACATATAAGAAGTCCCATATGGGCTTTCAGTTGCTGCCATGACCTTTGACCTTGAATGACTTTGAAATGTCAAACTCAAGGTCATGAATTTTCATAGGACTATAACCTGACAGCTGATGACTGAAAAATATTACCATTATCAACATCTCATCTTATTATCTCAAGCTGCTTTATTCTGTTCTACAGGGTCGCAGGCAAGCTGGAGCCTATCCCAGCTGACTACGGGCGAAAGGCGGGGTACACCCTGGACAAGTCGCCAGGTCATCACAGGGCTGACACATAGACACAGACAACCATTCACACTCACGGTCAATTTTAGAGTCACCAGTTAACCTAACCTGCATGTCTTTGGACTGTGGGGGAAACCAGAGCACCTGGAGGAAACCCATGCAGACACGGGGAGAACATTCAAACGCCGCACAGAAAGGCCCTCGCCGGCTACGGGGCTCAAACCCGGACCTTCTTGCTGTGAGGTGACAGCGCTAACCACTACACCACCGTGCCGCCCCAGATATGGAACTATCTTCTCATTTTATTTTGGACGATTCTGTCTGGTAACAGATTGATGCATCCCCTCCTGTGTATGGTGCTGCCCTGCTGACCCCATCAGCCACTTAAAAGGCCAAACACCAGGCTTGCACTCCCCTGGTGCGAGTGTACGTGTGTGTATGTGTGTGGCTACTGTTATTTAATGCACATTGTGTGCACTTACAGCTCTCTCACTTTTTAGTCTGCCTCTCCAGTGTATGACCCTGTCCTTCAGTGCACAGGTAATTCAAAGCAGCTGTGAATTCAGGGGTTATATCCTTGGATTCAGGCTCTCTCTAAAGAAATGTGTTGTACATATTTGAGTTTTAGCAGTGGTCTCAGTTGACTTAATTTCTTTTGCCTGACTGTTGCGAGTGGCTCTAAACTGTCTAGCAAAAGTGATGGACAGAGGCTTTACATCTGCTATCTGTAATGAACAAATGAGAACATGCCCTTTAATGTGAGTGTTAGTGAAGATAATCAGGCTGCCAAAGCCCACTGTCATTGTGTTAACTCAACCCCAACCTTATGTTTTAGGCTAATAATCTTAATGAGAGTATGCACAGCTTTCTTCTTCACATGAAAGGATTAATAGCAGTATATTTCTGTCCCCATGTATAGCTAGGATTTGTTAGGATAATTCAAGACAAAAAAGGGGGGGGGGGGCAAAATATGTTAAATAAGGAATAAAACATGGCCAGATGGGCTATTATATGAAAATAATTTACAACAGGGTGATGTTTTGCCACCCACAACAAAGAACAGTTCCTGTTACCAGGCTTAAGTTGATTATTTTTCAAAAGCAGCACATCCTGAAGTGGTTGCTGCTTCTTATCCACTTTATTTTGGAATGCAGAAGTAAGGATGGGAAATCAAGAAGGGGGAAGCTATTGCCTAATGCTTAGAGAAGCGGCTTTGGGACCAAAAGGTCACTGGTTCAATTCCCTGGACTAGCAAGAATGGCTGAAGTGCCCTTGAGCAAAACACTTCATCCCCAACTGCTCCCCAGGCTGTTGTACATCACTATGAATAAGAGTGCCATATCATGTCATGTAATGTAAAGTACTAGGAAACATTTCCTCTTTTTGTGAAAGACTTCTGGTTCAGTTCATAAGCACTTGCTTATAAATGTCCTAAAGTGAGAAAAGTACTCTGAGTTATTGCTGTTACATAGAAACTGTCCATTAACTGGCATGGTAGTGTAGTGGTTAGCACTGTCACCTCACAGCAAGAAGGTTGTGGGTTTGAGCCCAGCAGCTGATGTGGGCCTGTCTGTGTGGGTTTCCTCTGGTTAAGAAGTGGTGGTATTGGGCTGAAGCACCCTTGAGCAAGGCACCTAACCCCCAACTGCTCCCTGGGTGCTGAAGCACAGCTGCCAACTGCTCTGGGTATGTGTGTGTGCCCATTGCTCACTTGTGTGTATTCACTGCTTCAGATGGGTGAAATGCAGATGACAGATTTCACTGTACTTGAGTATGCATGTGACAAATAAAGGCTCTTCTTCTTCTTAACCACAATAATACACAGTACTTTATTTTTGGATAACTAAGTACATCTCCGCAAAGTATTTGTGGACATTAATGCAAGTAGAAACATAAATTGGAAACTTTTGCTTCTGTTCAGGTACAGGATTTCTTGCATTTTGTAAGATGATCATTCTGAACTATGAGCAGAGCTGTGTGACTCTGCAAGCAACTGCTATGAACAGACATACCTAATGTTAGTTTGCTAGCAAGGCAGTCTCACAGTTATATTAGAGAACAAATGACTCCTGAAATAACCTATTCCTTGTCTGCATTCACTGTTAGGGACACTGAACACCACTAAGCTATCAAACAACTAGCTATAGTGGTGCTTGAAAGTTTGTGAACCCTTTAGAATTTTCTATATTTCTGCATAAATATGACCTAAAACATCATCAGATTTTCATACAAGTCCTAAAAGTAGATAAAGAGAACCCAGTTAAACAAATGAGACAAAAATATTATACTTGGTCATTTATTTATTGAGGAAAATGATCCAATATTACATATCTGTGAGTGGCAAAAGTATGTGAACCTCTAGGATTAGCAGTCAATTTGAAGGTGAAATTAGAGTCAGATGTTTTCAATCAATGGGATGACAATCAGGTGTGAGTGGGCACCCTGTTTTATATCAAGAACAGGGATCTATCAAAGTCTGATCCTCACAACACATGTTTGTGGAAGTGTATCATGGCACAAACAAAGGAGATTTCTGAGGACCTCAGAAAAAGTATTGTTGATGCTCATCAGGCTGGAAAAGGTTACAAAACCATCTCTAAAGGGTTTGGACTCCACCAATCCACAGTCAGACAGATTGTGTACAAATGGAGGACATTCAAGACCATTGTTACCCTCCCCAGGAGTGGTCGACCAACAAAGATCACTCCAAGAGTAAGGCGTGTAATAGTTGGCAAGGTCACAAAGGACCCCAGGGTAACTTCTAAGCAACTGAAGGCCTCTCTCACATTGGCTAATGTTAATGTTCATGAGTCCACCATCAGGAGAACACTGAACAACAATGGTGTGCATGGCAGGGTTGAAAGGAGAAAGCCACTGTTGTCCAAAAAGAACATTGCTGCTCGTCTGCCGTTTGCTAAAGATCACGTGGACAAGCCAGAAGGCTAATGGAAAAATGTTTTGTGGACGGATGAGACCAAAATAGAACTTTTTGGTTTAAATGAGAATTTATGTTTGGAGAAAGGAAAACAGTGCATTCCAGCATAAGAACCTTATCCCATCTGTGAAATAGTGGTAGTATCATGGTTTGGGCCTGTTTTGCTGCATCTGGGCCAGGACAGCTTGCCATCATTGATGACACAATTAATTCTGAATTATACCAACAAATTCTAAAGGAAAATCTCAGGACATCTGTCCATGAACTGAATCTCAAGAGAAGGTGGGTCATGCAGCAAGAAAACGACCCTAAGCACACAAGTCATTCGACCAAAGAATGGTAAAAGAAGAATAAAGTTCATGTTTTGGAACGGCCAAGTCAAAGTCCTGACCTTAATCCAATCGAAATGTTGTGGAAGGACCTGAAGTGAGCAGTTCATGTGAGGAAACCCACCAATATCCCAGAGTTGAAGCTGTTCTGTACGTAGGAATGTGCTAAAATTCCTCCAAGCCGGTGTGCAGGACTGATCAACAGTTACCAGAAACATTTAGTTGCAGTTATTGCTGCACAAAGGGGTCACACCAGATA
Source organism: Neoarius graeffei (assembly GCF_027579695.1). Lineage (NCBI taxonomy): Eukaryota > Metazoa > Chordata > Actinopteri > Siluriformes > Ariidae > Neoarius > Neoarius graeffei. The sequence goes on along the minus strand of NC_083574.1, from coordinate 38,399,579 downwards.
CTGAAAGCAAAGGTTCACATACTTTTGCCACTCACATATATGTAATACTGGATCATTTTCCTCAATAAATAAATGACCAAGTATAATAGTTTTGTCTCATTTATTTAACTGGGTTCTCTTTATCTACTTTTAGGACTTGTATGAAAATCTGATGATGTTTTAGGTCATATTTATGCAGAAATATAGAAAATTTTAAATGTTTCACAAACTTTCAAACACCACTGTAATCTCAGTCACGTTTAACTTAATCCACATGCAATTTAACTTACATTGATGTACTGATATACTCTTAACAAAACACTGCATCTGAGTTTTCACTGGAGCACAAACACTTCTCTGGATACAGTACTCCTCTGTAAGTCACTTCAGTGTTTTCTTTAGATTCAAAACTTAGAATCAAAACCAAAGGTCTTCTTCATTTTGCGGAGGCAAACCAAGTTAAGAGTTATTTTTTTAAATAATTCTCTTTCAGTTTGGTTTTATTTAGGTAAATCAGTCTATCAAATAGGTGCCAGATATCCTGAAGTGCAAAATTTCCCTTGAGGCTCATTTTGATTTTAATAGATAGTGATGCTTTGCAGTTTATACATTTTATACTTAAACATACTCTCCTTGATTTTTATTTTTGAGAGTGAAGATATTTGAGTTGCGGTCAACTATGTGGTTTTCTATACAATAGCTAGCTTGTGAGATATTATCCATTACAGTACATCACACTAAACTAGTGCTAACAGTGAAACAATAGCAAATGGCAGTAAATAAATGATAGCAGAGAGTGTTTTGAGTGATGCAAGCTGAAACATTTATGGAAATATATTTCCAATGTGATGGCAGCCCAAGAAAGCTGCTGCCTAAGCAGGACAACGCTCCTCACACTACTGCTCTGATGGTGCTGAAGAGACAGTAACACTTCAGCATAACTGTTTTCAGCATGACCACGGGTGGAGCCTACTAATTACACATGGCTGGAGTGGCTTAAGCGGCCACCATAAATACAGGTTAGTTGGGTTTCCTGAGAGTATGCTGACTGATACCTCTCCCTGCTCATGTCATCTTTCCAACACCAAGGACAAGGAGGAAGACGCCAGAGGAATCAGTGCTCTATTTGGCAACTGCCTTTGCTTCACCGCCTGCTGCTGGAAAGCGATGATGACAGAACCCCATGCAGCCAGCACCCACCTGCAACCCAGTGCTAGGCTGGCTATGGCCCTCCACCTCTTGTACCTCCATCACCTCTCTCACTCCCACAAAGCCACCCTCTCCCTTCACTTTAAATCAACAAAAGAGCACCTGCTTTTTTTTCTTCTTTTCACTATGCCTTGGGTTGAGTGTCTGTGTTCACTGCTGCAACCATGAGTGCTACACCATATATATCAAAATTGTCTCTGAAGTCTACATATTCTCACATAGTGTCAAGGTGTCAATAATTTGTAGACTGTCAAATATATTTATAATATATTGTCAATATATCATACAATCAATACACTGAATTGTCATATATTTCTTATTATTAGCATTTTTGGGGGAAGATTAGCTAAAAATAGATGTTTTGAAAATTCAAACAAATACAACCCCTCTCTTTAGTGTTCAGTTCAAAACTATGACCATAATATATTAGAATGCCTGAATGCTCGTGCAAGACAGCATACTTCCTTAACTGAAAGGTCATTTGATTAACAGGCAAGTAAAGATGTCTCTGTGAGATTTTATATACTGTATACACACACACACACACACACACACACACTCCATCTCTCTCTCTCTCTCTCTCTCTCTCTCTATATATATATATATATATATATATATATATATATATATATACACACACACGCTCCGTCAATCCCAGTGTTTTCCTGCTGACTTGACACATGTCAAAATGGCGAACCGGTTCAAAATTTAAATTCTTTTGATTAACTTTTTTTCTTTTCTTTTTTTTGTGGCTGTGTCTGTATCATATAAAAAATATTATATGGTGGGATGAATATGAAGTTATATCTTCTCGTGTTGAAAAATATATCAGTTGTTTGCTTCGCTCACTCATGAAATATATTCACTACTCATATATGTATTTATTCTATCCACATTCACTGGATATGAGCAATTGTGCACTCTGACTGGCTACTCAAACCTGCCACACAGACGGGGGTCGGCATCTAAACCGGCTCCCCCACCAGTGTCATACTGGTGAGAAGGGTGGCATGTCACCCAACAGGACTAAAAACAAGACCTGTCAAAGGGCGGAGGAGCTCCCTGCGAGCCAATGGCCATCATGCAAACCCATTTAGGTGACCCGTGGTATCACCCAAGAGCGGGAATAAACAAACCTATTTCCCAGTCAACCTCTGCAGCAGACATTGATGCCCATTTGTCTAGGCCTGTCCTTGCCACTGGGTTACGTCATTGTTCTGTCAAAATAGTGCTGTTAGTAATGCAAAAGCTAGCAGTCCTTCCAAATACTTGCAAGCAGTTTCATGCTATGGTTGAAAATAACTTGTATCATACCGGCTTGAACGTCGCCCGGATCAACAAGGTTCACGCTGGTTACCTCCTGCTACAGGGGCCAGTGAAAAGTATGCTAGAATGCAAGAAAAAACCTGGCAAGCTTATGCAAAGGATAGGCTCAAATGGAATACTTTGATCAGTCCCTGTACACCTTCATGAAATAGTCCTCGTTGCTTCTGCGACGGTCTACATGATGTGATATATATATATATATATATATATATATATATATATATATATATATATATATATATAGTGTGTAAATATATATATATATATATATATATATATATATATATATATATACACAGTGGTGCTTGAAAGTTTGTGAACCCTTTAGAATTTTCTATATTTCTGCATAAATATGGCCTAAAACATCATCAGATTTTCACACAAGTCCTAAAAGTAGATAAAGAGAACCCAATTAAACAAATGAGACAAAAATATTATACTTGGTCATTTATTTATTGAGGAAAATGATCCAATATTACATATCTGCGAGTGGCAAAAGTATGTGAACCTCCAGGATTAGCAGGAAATTTGAAGGTGAAATGAGAGTCAGGTGTTTTCAATCAATGGGATGACAATCAGGTGTGAGTGGGCACACTGTTTTATTTAAAGAACAGGGATCTATCAAAGTCTGATCTTCACAACACATGTTTGTGGAAGTGTATCATGGCACGAAGAGAGGAGATTTCTGAGGACCTCAGAAAAAGCGTTGTTGATGCTCATCAGGCTGGAAAAGGTTACAAAACCATCTCTAAAGAATTTGGACTCCACCAATCCACAGTCAGACAGATTGTGTACAAATGGAGGAAATTCAAGACCATTGTTACCCTCCCCAGGAGTGGTCGACCAACAAGGATCACTCCAAGAGCAAGGCGTGTAATAGTCGGCAAGGTCACAAAGGACCCCAGAGTAACTTCTAAGCAACTGAAGGCCTCTCTCACATTGGCTAATGTTAATGTTCATGAGTCCACCATCAGGAGAACACTGAACAACAATGGTGTGCATGGCAGAGTTGCAAGGAGAAAGCCACTGCTCTCCAAAAAGAACATTGCTGCTCGTCTGCAGTTTGCTAAAGATCATGAGGACAAGCCAGAAGGCTAATGGAAAAATGTTTTGTGGACAAATGAGACCAAAATAGAACTTTTTGGTTTAAATGAGAAGCATTATGTTTGGAGAAAGGAAAACACTGCATTCCAGCATAAGAACCTTATCCCATCTGTGAAACATGGTGGTGGTAGTATCATGGTTTGGACCTGTTTTGCTACATCTGGGCCAGGACGGCTTACCATCATTGATGGAACAATGAATTCTGAATTATACCAGTGAATTCTAAAGGAAAATGTCAGGACATCTGTCCATGAACTGAATCTCAAGAGAAGGTGGGTCATGCAGCAAGACAACGACCCTAAGCACACAAGTCATTCTACCAAAGAATGGTTAAAGAAGAATAAAGTTAATGTTTTAGAATGGCCAAGTGAAAGTCCTGACCTTAATCCAATCGAAATGTTGTTGAAGGACCTGAAGCGAGCAGTTCATGTGAGGAAACCCACCAATATCCCAGAGTTGAAGCTGTTCTATACGGAGGAATGGGCTAAAATTCCTCCAAGCCGGTGTGCAGGACTGATCAACAGTTACCGGAAACGTTTAGTTGCAGTTATTGCTGCACAAGGTGGTCACACCAGATACTGAAAGCAAAGGTTCACATACTTTTGCCACTCACAGATATGTAATATTGGATCATTTCCCTCAATAAATAAATGACCAAGTATAATATTTTTGTCTCATTTCTTTAACTGGGTTCTCTTTATCTACTTTTAGGACTTGTGTGAAAATCTGATGATGTTTTAGGTCATATTTATGCAGAAATATAGAAAATTCAAAAGGGTTCACAAACTTTCAAGCACCACTGTATATATAGTGTGTGTGTGTGTGTATATATATATATATATATATATATATATATATATATATATATATATATATATATATATATATAGTGTGTGAGTATATATATATATATATATATAAGGTGTTCTGGTTAAAAAAAATCATCACAATTGGTCCCTATTTTATCTTCCACATGTCCAACCTAATATTCTTGTATTATAATATAATATTAGTTCAGGAATGAAACATGTTGTTCAGTGCTGTTGCTAGGTAATAGACCTTAATGTTTGGAAATGAGCACAATATGTGTCTCATATCCAAAGAACACTGAGTTCATACGGTACATCCAGAAATTTGCCTGGCTGTTCCAGCATCAGGCAATTACAATTCTTAAATTAGTTATTCTGTTAAAGAAATAAAATAAAAAAAAATTGAACCAGTTGTGTATCAAGCTTCATGATTAACACATGCTGTTCAATGGCATTCAGGATTTATTTCATCATGAAATTCTGAGCTGACTCATTTTAACTTTAAATTTCTTCCAATGACATATTGATCTATTTTCGATTTGGTTGAGTTCCATATGTCACCCCCAGTGCCATTTGACTTCTTGCTGATATTGGTCCCATTGCTTCATTTCTACCTCATTCAAGAGAGCTTTAGTCCTTCAGTCTGTCTAGGTCTATCTGTAAAAACAGATAAACTTCAAAGTCTTCAACCTTCTTACTAATTCATCATGCTTGTCAGAAAAACCTCCTTGTTATCCATTATGATTGAGATTGAAATGTAACTTTTCTAATGACAACTGCTTACTTCTCACAGGGATAATGAATATACAGCACCAACCAACAAATAGAAATATAAGCATATTTAATATGAACTATGAAGCCACATTAAGCCCACTGTAGGTTTAAAGAAAATGGAGCTGAGGTGGGGGGGCGGGTAATATTCTGAGAAAAAAAAAATCTCAGAGTTTCCAAGGTTAAAATCATGCATTTATGAGGTAAAAAAAAGTCAGATATTCTCTGACATTATAATGCCATAGATTTGTGAGGGAAAAAAGAAAAACTCAGAAATTCCCCAAAAAAAGAACATGCAAATTCCTTGAGGAAAAAGTTAGAAATTTCCAGATTAAGAAGTAACAAATTTACAAGAACAAAATTTGGAAAAATAGTGTTTTTGTCAAGGAACCAGACTGCTTCACTTTGCAAGGTTGGATCAGTGTCATCACACCACAAATGCCATAGTTGAGCCAAAAGGTATAGGAAAAGTAATCTTTCCTCCTTGATCATGCAATCTAAAAGAATAAAATGCAAAGATATTTTTAACTGCATTTTCAGAATGCATTGCAGCCAGGAAGCACATGATTGATTGTTGCACTTCTTGGATGCAATGGGAGATGAATGTATAACCTGCACAGGTTTGTTTATCCATGTCCTTTTTTTTTCTTTGCTGATTATAATTGTATAATTATTGTGAAAGAGCAGTTTCCCATTACTTTCAGTCTGTGCATTCTTCTCATCTGCCCAAGTCTCTGTTACTTGAAACAACTGAGCTGAGAGCTATAGGAAATGGAGTTTTTCCTCTTTGATCATGCAGTATAAAATATTATTATTCATATAAGAGACTTTTTTGATGGAATAAAAACATGTCTTCTATTCCCTTCTAGCGGGGTTCATTCATTTGTTTTGATAGCATGCAATATTGTTAGCATATCACTTATCCTATGTGTATTATGTCACTCTACCCAATAGAGAATGAGCATTGAATATGGCTTACAATATTGCATGGTTGTCAAGACAACATGACATCACATGTCAGAGATATAAAACTCCCACGCTAGCGAGCGACTGTGACAATTTGTAAACAAATATGGCTGCCAGGTTTGCTTCGTTAAATATGGAAGACTTTGAGAGAATTTTGAAAAAGAACGATGCGTTGAACACCCAAAAGGAATGTGCATGTATAATAATAATAATAATAATAATAATAATAATAATACATAATATTGGCTGGGTTTTATCATGTTATATCAGATATATTCCATTCAGCTAGCATGATACTGAACTTGTCTATGGCTCATGATATCTAATATACCACTCAACACCAGCCAATATTATTTAAATAAAGATACTTTCACTCCATTTCCCAGAATGCACTGTCGCTAGGAAGCAGGGAAGCATGCTAGTTTCTTTTTCCTCATAAATTTGTGGCATCTTAATCTTAAATTCTGAGTTTTTAATCTTGGAAATTATCTGATTTTTTTGTTCTCATAAATGAACTTTAATCTCAAAAATTATTTTGGTGAGCTTGTGGTGACTGTAGCCTCAGATTCCAAACAAGTGGAAACTGATTTGTTCCTCTGCTGTTGTAGCCTATCCACCCTTGTTCATTTGTTCATTGTGTCCCAGGCCTCCTCACTTGACATCAGTGCCTGACCTCTCTAATGTTCTTGTGGCTGAATGGGCAAATCCCTAAAGCCACACTCCAAAATCTCACGGAAAGCCTTCCTAGAAGAGAGAAGGTTGTTATAACAGCAAAGGGGTTGTTCAAAAAACAACATATGGGTGTGATGGTGAGGGGTCCACAAACATTTGGCCATATAGTGTAGCTTAATATAGGTGAGGATAAGCATGCTCCATTTCTCAATAGTGCTTACGTCAGACCCATCACTTTGATATCCTGATATACCTAATATACCTACATTGCTGTTGCCATGTATCATGCTCATCTCCTGACAGAGAATCACAACAGTTGTGTGCTGAAGGAGGGAGAAGTTTAGTCTCTCAGGGCTAATTACAGGACTGCAGAGTTCCTGTTCTCTTTCCTTGAGCTGAAATACAGTAACACTCTCGCTCAAGCCTAATGCGGACTCCATGCTCTTAACTTCATAAGTCATGGTTTCACTGATGTCTCTCAACCCTGCACAGTCATATGGAGAAATATTATATTAATCCACTTATCAGGAAAGAGCACATTCCGATAATCCTGGCTACTAAAAGAGGCTGCATTTCTAAATGACTGCAGCTCGACTGTTTCCCTGCGGCAATGCTTCCTGAGGAAGATGAGCAAAGGAAAATAGCTTTTAGGAGAGGGAGGCAGAGAAGAAGTGAAGACTGAGGAGAAGTGTTGCCTCCCTGAGATTGATCTGTGTGGCAGCAGATATTATGACATTCCATGAAACTGAGATGCTTTCCCTCCATAATGGTGGTTTGAACCGTATGCTGTTTTATTTTCTCCTGTCTCCAGGGTGGTGTGGGTTGCTATCAAGCACAGTGTGAGTTCTCTGCCTACACTACAGGGCTACAGTGAATGTGTTTGTATGTGGTTGATATGTTGGTAGCAGAAACGTGATTTATGATTATCTTGTATTTTATTCATAGAGGTGCCATAAAATGCTTTATAGGTTATTCTGCATATTGTAACATGTTTTCTATAACATAGCATTACACCTTAAGGCCGATTGGCAATTAGACCCTGCTGGTTGGATTAGAGTATTGTAATTGATTGTCTCTTGTAGTGAATTGATTAGCTCTAAACCATTTTACACAACCTGCAAGCTATTCAGAAATTCTTGTACTACAACCATTGTACTGTTTTTTTTCCTTTTTTCTCTATTTGATTGATTCAGTTTCCGGTTTTGCTTAATTCACTCAATCCTACCTCAAGGCTTTGAAATTTGTTATAGACAGACTACTGTATATTCCCATTGGAATTACCAGACCACAGAATAAATGTGATTTTTAGACTGACTCACTTTTTCAAGCATACTATATGTTTTACTTGTTGTGCAAGCTTTCCAAGTCCAAAATTATATATAAAAAAGAGAGCTTATGTCAACAGTGCTCCACACTGGACAATGTGAGGCCATATATCTAGTTTCACAGAAGGCAAATGTTATCAGCAGGATTAAACACAGTTTTCTACTTTCATGAGGATGCAAGTGCAATTTTATTGATATTAAGCCCAGCATAATACTCATTAAGTTGGGCACATACCAAATTTCTTGTCCAATTGCTGTTTTTCTGGTCAGAAATTGATGCACTGAGTGGAACAGCAAAATTGAGGTGTGGCAGTCCTGGTGTCTGATGGTGTAGTGGTTTTCCTAAAATTGTGTTAATGTTAAGAATTCACAGTGCAAATTCAATGTAAAATCATTGTTTTCCTAAATGACTTAAAATCCTGCCAAATGAATGATCTGAACTTGAATTGATGACTTTTTAGACCCTTTATGGACTGTTTTAAAAAATGCCGAGCAACAAATCAAGCAACCTTTTGAGCTGACATTAATGATATCAGTATAATGACTCAATATGATTCTCCAGCTCAAATCACCATTGATCAATGTTTCCAATAACCAATCTATGATCAACATTGTTCCCAATGACCAATGTCTTATCCCCATTGTTCCCAGTGACAAATCTCTGATCATCATTGTTCCCAATTACCAATTTCTGATCACTATTTTCCCCAATGACAAACCTCTGGTCATCATTGTTCCCAATTACAAATCTCTGATCACTATTACTTGCAACAACAACAAAAACCATCGAGCATAATTGTTTGTCCCACTGGAACACTTGCATGTTAACCATTTTAAACTCTTTTTGGTGATATTTACAAGTAATAAAAGTGAATTATTCCATCTGTAACTACACCAATCACCCATACCATTAAAACCACTGACAGGTGAAGTGAATTACATTTATTATGTTGTTACAATCACACCTGTCAAGGGGTGGGGTATATTAGGCACCAAGAGAACAGTCAGTTCTTGAAGTTGATGTGTTGGAAGCAAGAAATATGGGCAAGCATAACAGAGCATTTTTTTTAAGGATTTTCCACTAGGAGACCAACTGGTCTGGGCAATACAATCACACGCCCCAGAGTCCATGCGGCTGCAAGTGGTCCAAGGAAGGACAAGCGGTGAACCAGCAACAGGGTCATGGGCGGCCAAGGCTCATTGATTTGCATGGGGCACAAAGGCTAGCCCATATGGTCCAATTCCACAGAAGAGCTACTGTAGCACAAACTGCTGAAAAAGTCAATACTGACGAAAACGGAAAGGCGTCAGCATTAACTTTTTCATCAGTTTGTGCTACAGTGCTACTAACCACTGCATACCAGGAACACCCCACAAGATGTGCCATTTTGGATAATCATCTAGCCATCACAATTTGGCCCTTGTCAAAGTCACTGAGATCCTTACGCTTGCCCATTTTTCCTGCTTCCAACACATCAACTGCAGGAACTGACTGTTTTCTTGCTGTCTAATATATCCCACCCCTTGACAGGCGCCATTGTAGCAACATAATTAATGTAATTCACTTTACTTGTCAGTGGTCTTAATGTTATGGCTGATCGGTGTATTTCCTCCATTCTTTTTCTCAATTACTCAAAAACTGCTTCTTTTTGTCTGAGTTATTGATTGAACTCAATAGACTTTAGCAAGTCTACTGAGTTTTCGCAAGTCTTCAGGATCCCCTGAAGATAGTTAACAATAGTGCCTGTTCCAATTTGTTTACAACCTTGCTTTATGGATTTACACCCAAATTTTGCATAAATATGTTACTTCACCCAACTTCTAACTACAATCTACTGGTTACATGATTTTACTTGTAATAAATAAAAGAAACAGCTCAGTTGTTGATACAAAATGTGAATCAGACTGTTAATGCATCATTACACCATATAATTAACATAATTAACAAAATGTCTAAGAACAATATCTATCTATCTATCTATCTATCTATCTATCTATCTATCTATCTATCTATCTATCTATCTATCCAAATTAAATATACTCCAAATGTATTTCCATCATAAAGATGAGGAACTTGTGAATATTAATGCTTAATGCTGTATCCTTAAGGTTAATGCATGTGAGTGAACATCCACAAAAACAGACAAAAATGCAGAAAATGCATTTCTTGTAAGCTGGTTATTTCTACCATTTAAAATATTCACATGAATCTATAAGTAAATGTTCCTGCATGACTTCATGAAAACATCCTAATATTCAGATGCACTGTTTTATTAAAAGAATAAGAGATCGCAACAGTAAAGTGTTCACTCTATTGTTGAGAGATCATGAGTGTGAATCCTGCCAGTGCCATGGTCACTCATCACCAGGAGTCAAAAGGGCATAAGTGGCCCTGCTGTTTGGATGGGAAGGGTGACATGACTGTCTACTCTGTCCTACTAGATAGACATGAGCCAATGTCAGGCTTCTGTGAGCTCATGTACCGTATGTGGAAGAAGGCATCAAGTGCCTCCTCCATGCCTAGTCAGCTCTCCTTTGACATTACATGATCAACAGTTCAAAAAGATTCTGTGGCAGAGGGTGAGACACATGGTAGTCCTCTACCTCCCTGGTAGCTATTATTTGATAGGGAAGAGCCAATGGATAGAAATTGAGCAAAATTGGGAGGAATCTGGGTAAACACCCTATAGGGTGTATATAGCTTCTATATATATATAGTTTGTATATAACTTGTATATAGTGTATATAGCTCACAACATTTATTGCGCAAGGTGACCCACTTTAGATTGTTTCCTCTGGGCTAGACGGGGCCGGAGTGAGCTACACCATCATTGATGGTCTCGTTATTGTTCTTGTTGTTGTTGTTTTAAAAATCAAATAAATAAATAAATAAATATATTTTCATTGAAATCAAATATAACTTGAAATGAAATTATTTAATTGAACATTACCTCTATTACCTGTAACCCTCCAATGTCCTACAATCATGAAGAAGCCAAGATTTGTCACATATACACTCAAGCACAGACTTAAGCACACAGTAAAATTTAACCTCTGCACTTAATCTATCTGAAGCAGTGAACACACACATGAGCAATGAGCACACACACATACCCAGAGCAGTGGGCAGCTATGCTACAGCACCCAGGGAGCAGTTGTGGGTTAGATGCTCTTGGTCAAGGGCACTTCAGCCCAAACTTCAGGCCATGGCTGCCTCATGTTAACCAGGGGAAACTGGAGCACCCAGAGGAAACCCACAGGGAGAACATGCAAACTGCATACAGAAAGGCCCATACATGTCAACCTATACGGAATGTCCGTATTTTATACGGATTTGATTCAATAAACGTAGTATACGGGCATATAAATAAAGTTATACGGATTCTTTAAAAAAAACTTCAATATTTATTTAGAGCTATAATCAATTCCCACGATGATAAAAGAGCGCATAACATTTACAAACCGTACTGTACACCACAGACAGCCAGTAAAGAGTCTTATGAAATTGCGCGTTATCTTGTGGTAGTGAGACTTCGTTCCACTTTTGATCATGTGCACACCGCATTGCGAGAATCCCGCCAACCGGGAAGTCATAGACATATAAACATAGACGCCGCCTTCTGCATAGAATCAAACGTCATCCTTGCCGCCATATTGGATGTGGCAAAGTGGAGATTCTGCAACCGTCTCTGGTATAGCATCTAGACAGTAGCCGGGAATAAAGATGCCTCATTCATGTGCTGCGTTTAACTGTACCAACAGGTTTACCATCCAAACGAGATCACATGGGATTACCTTTCACAGGTGAGACTGGAAAAATACTTTTCATTGTATTTGGTCATTATAACGTAATTTTACGAACAGATTTTCCTGACTTTGTGGCTAATATGAAGTCTCGCACATAATAGCCGCTCGGTGAAACCTGTCTCCAAACAACGAAGTATTTCCTTCGTAGCTACGCTGATAACACTTTGTGTTTTGTCGAACATTGGAGCTTTGTATTCATTCTGAAGGTTTATTGTTATTAATATTGAATAAAAAGTAACTGGCATATATCATTGTTAATTATCATTCAAATTTTAGGTAAATTATTTTAATTTGCATCTTATACGGATTTTATAAGGGAAATACGGATTTTGGTTATACAGGTTTGATTGACCAAAGGTTGACATGTATGAAGGCCCCCATCGGCCACTGGGCTCGAACCCAGAACCTTCTTGCTGTGATGTGACAGTGCTAGCCACTACACCACCATGCCACCCCACCATGCTGCTGTTCATCTGTTTATGATCTGTCCTGATGATCATGAATATATCAACAATATTTACCACAATCTTTGTTTTTGCAATGTTTTATTTTTGCACTTGCACCTTAATCATTATAAAAGGGCCAGTCATGTTAAATTTCTCTCTTTTCTATTAGTGTGATTGTCCTGTAATTTTCCATGACAGCATGCTGCAATCAATCCCCAACCTTAATCTGAAGGTGGGCACATCATGCTGATCAATATTGTGATTTCATTTTGTGTTTTAAACAAATTACGGACAACCGAACAGACGTGAGGGTGAAATTTATTCTTGTCTACAATGGTCTCTTAACCTGCTGCCCTTGCATCTCACTTCTGATTATCCCCAGAAAATCTTTGCTATATAGGATTAGTCTACTGTGTATATGCGTGTGTCCTTGCTCTTGTGTATGCACCCACGTTCAGCTGTAGCTAATTTGAGCTGATACGATGCTGACTCATGATGACCCCTCAAATTGGCCTAAAGGTGTAAAACAAGATTTAGGCTAATTTAATATAACAGCAATATGCTAGTTTATGCTGTTATTGGTTATAGCAAGCAGCCTTGTCTGACCTTAGCATCCGCTTTCCCACCATGCCAGCTGATTCATGTCTTTCAAGCTTGGATATGACTCTAATGGAGCAGGCGGTGCAGAAAAAAAAGGCCAACTCTCATGAAGGAGCTAATTGGGAGTGCTTGCATATTGAGGTTTAAATTGAACTAGCAGTTGGTGGAAAGAGCCTGAGGCCAGAAGAGGGAATAAAAATAGAGAATTGCACTCAGGAATATATACACCAACAGCGCTAAACCACAGTGAGCTGCAATCAAAAAATCAGAATGGAGGGAATGGTATCCCCCCCCCCCCCCCCCCACCTGAATCAAAAGCTATTGAGCACTGAGGAAAGTGGATGTATTCTACAATAAGTAGTTCTCTGTTTTTGAAGGAGTCTACAAGATGCAAAATTACTCTGGATGATGCCAAAATGTTTGAGCCAACTTTATCGCTGACAAACTATACACGCACATGATGAGTGTTGAATTAAATGACTGATTCTGATACGGCTGTGAATAAACACACGCAGAGCTGAATTGTCCCCTTACACTCCTTGTTTGCCGTTCATCGCGCTTTTATGAAAACCTGTGATTGCATCCATAACAGAGCTCTGTGTGTATTAAACTGACACTAGCAAACACTTCCTGGTGACTGTAGTGATGTCACAGCTCTCAATGCAGTGTGTATTGTGTGCGTGTGTGTCTGGACCATGATGTGTAATACAGTGTGGCATATGTCTTCCAGCTATGTGTGTATGTGTGTGTGTATGTGTGTGTGTGTGTGGGGCTGCTGTGACAAATGGGCTGTATCCCTCACCCTCTGGCTGTGTTCTCCTAACCCCCTGTGTCCCTGCACGTCCTCATACAGAGACCCTGGAGCGGCACACACTCCAGAATTCCCGGTCCAGCACTTCACAAGCTTCTCTCTCTCTCTCTCTCTCTCTCTCTCTCTCTCTCTATGTTGGTCTCTTTCTCTATTTCTGTGTGTATCACAGTTTTTCATCTTCATCTCTCCATACATCTCACTTTTTTCATCTTTTCTCATGACCAATATTTCTCTCTATTTCTGTCTTATCTGTATCAATTTTCCCTGCATAATTTCTCTCTCTGTAATTCTTTTTTATCACACTTTCCATATCTCCATATCTCATTGATCTTTTTTTATCAGCTCCTCTCATTCCCTTCAAAACCCAGTAGCATGGCACTGTGATATTTCCATAATGACACATGATTAGATTTCATTTATGCATTTCACATCAGTATTAATGCTAAAAAAAAAAAAAAGACTGGCTGGAAAAAATTGACAATAAATGCATTTTCTGTTTTGTCATGAACTTTTGTAGAGGGTCATTTGGTTAGGATATTATATTTATGTCTGCTTATTCTTCATCTTCAAGATCTTTGAGCATGAGAGGGTATGTTTTTTTTCCTATGAAAAGGCACAAGTGTAATGAGTTTGTCAGTGTAAACTGATGATTTCTTTCAACAAACTCTCATGCAAATGCCTTGTCCCATTTTTTATATAGATCATTGTCTGTCACCTTTGCTAGTGGTGTAAAAAATGATGATGCAGAGCATTTTGGTCGTGGTATGTCACACTACAGCAATTCAGGTCTTATTTAGAAAACTAGAGCTGTTTATTTATTGGCTCCAGAGCTGGTACTGGAAAAACAGTAATTCTAGTGTTTAGGTATTGATGACTGACAGGGGAGTCTGGTTAGTTCTGTAATTATCTGTCTGCAACTGACATACAAAATACAAAACCATAATCACGATGTAAGTGGGTTGATTAGCTTTGACAGACGTTCCAATGATTGTCCCGTCAATTGTCTGATTCACATTTAATAGCTAAAACTGAGTCATTTCTTTTTTATTACAAATAAAATAATTCACTCAATTGCAATGAGTAAGTAGTTTCATGAAGTAGCTAATTTGTCATCAGCAGCCAGTGCTTTGACATCATACAATTATCATTTCTGGTTTCCGGTTGAGAGTACATTGTACTGTAAAACACTTCAGCCTTGTTTAGTTATGTCCACTTACTTTTTCTCGTTAACTCAATGAGCTCTGAAAAGTGTTTTAATTTGAACTAATCTGTGCAAGTTTTCAAAGGTTAGACTTGAATTACTTAGTTGTCTTGACTAATTGAGACTTTTTCTGAGTTGAAACAAAGATAATCATCAAATTGAGTTAACTTGCATTTCCAAGTTAAACCAATTTGAAATGTTTTACAGTGTGTGCACATTTTGGCTGCCGCTTCTCACCGGAGCTTTTTATTTTTATCCCCCCCCCTTTGTTTTTCTTTTTGTGTTTGTATAGTTTGATGTTTGATCTTTGTTTGAATGTTCTTTGTTTGAATGTTTTATCCACCGGTTGTGGCGTATAGCTCTGGACCCAGTTTTGGGCATTGGTTTCTTTCAGGCCTTGGTCCGCCATGGGTGATGCCTGTGCTCCTCACTATGGACTGCAGTGAGCTCACTGCTCTTTTTAACATTGGGGTTGTCCCACGCTCTGTGCGGCAGTGCTTCTGTGCTTGGGGCGGTCTTCCGAGTGATGTTGCCTGATGGTGTCGTGGTGGCTGTACAGGTGCTCTGGGACATACCAGTGCTCTGTGTAGCAGTGCTTCTGTGCTTGGTTTGTGAATCCATGGCACGGTGTTCCAAGCAATATTGCCTGGTGGCGTCATGGCAGCCATGCAGGAGGTGTGGGATAGACCTTCAAGCACCTTTTGGTGGGACTGTGGGTAGCTATGCCACTGGAATTACATCCTGACCCTCTTTTGGTGGACTTTTTTTTTTTGTAATTGTAAAGCAACCTTGGGTGTGAGAAAGGTGCTATATAAGTTGAAATTATTATTATTATTATTATTATTATTATTATTATTATTATACAGTAACTGGCAAACAAGTAGGCTGACGGTTAATACATGCATGCGCTGAGATACAGCCTGTTGAATCACTGCTCATACTGTGTCACAGGGCAGTGTAACACACTCAGAGGAAAGCGCGATCCTCCAGTTTCTTCATGCATGAACTCACAGATGCCTAGATTGACTAGTGTTGCTTTTGGAACAAAACGGATTTTCAATAGTCAGTAATCGCACAATTTTGGATCAAAGCGTGTTTGAAATTCCTCTGTGCCAGCAAATTTCAAATGTCATACCCCCTGTTACACAACTCAACTTACACCAGCACAGATGCCTTCATTTCTGACCAGGAAACTGAAAATAGCAGATAAGTGCAAGTTAGCAATATGCGAGTGTTATACCATTAAATTTCACTTGCCAAACACACAGCCAGTTGTGTCTCTTTATATTTCTGTCCATATCACTTTTTTCCTCACATTTCCATATTTCTCCTTATCAGTCTGCAACTCTGTCCCTCTTTCAGTGCTTCTCTTTCCTTATTACTATTTATTACTTTTTCCACATTGTTCCTGTTTTTCCATCCATCCATTATCTATACTGCTTATCCGTCAGGGTCACGGGGGAAGCTGGAGCCAATCCCAGCTGACTTCAGGAGAGAAGGGGGTATACCCTGGGCAGGATGATGATTTTTTGCACAGCTAACAAAAGAGATGAACATTCACAGCTATGGGTAAATTAGAGTCACCAGTTCATCTACTCTGCATTTCGAAGCCATGGCGTAATGGTTAGGGAAGCAACTTTGGGGCCGAAAGGTTGCTGGTTCAATTCCCTGGAGCAGTAAGAATGGCTGAAGTGCCCTTGAGCAAGGCATTGAACCTCCAACTGCTCCCCAAGCTGCTCTGGGTATGTAGTACATTGCTCTGCATAAGAGCATCTGTTAAATGCTTGTAATGTAATATAATGTAATGTCTTTAGACTGTAGGAGGAAACCCAAGCACCTGGAGGAAACCCACACAGGTATAGGGAGAGTGTCACATGGGTTCTGAGACAAAATGATGACGCAGCCAAGAATTGCAACTTCGATGCAAGGATGGTGGTTTATTTACAGTCCAGATTTTCCCAAAAGAGAGCAAGTGCAAAAATAAAAATAAATAAAGTTGGAATTTTAAAATGTTAAAGTAATGTAGGCCTATGAATTTAACCAAAAAAAAAAAAGACAAAAATATAACTAGACTAAAGTAGGAAGAAAGTTTCCAGTCTGAAGAGCAAAACTCTGTACAGCTCAGGACTACAAACCAGACTGAATAAAAATAGCCAGACCGTGAACTACCTCCTTCAGAGGGCTTAAATAGTCACTAGCCCCTCCCTCTACAATTAACACAAACAGCTGTAGACAGACAAAACCACAGATTTACATAGAAGACTAGATGCCTCGTCCCCGTTGCCCGTCAACGAAGTCGAACGTCCGCACATGGTGGCCATCTTACCTCAGACAGCTGGCTTACCCATTACATTGTGTTGGTAGCGATATGTACTTTTCAGATGACCGTAACTTCCTCAAATTTCAACCGATATTCAAACGGTTTGGTTTGTTATATATAAAAAAAAAAAACAGAAGTATGTATTTATGATATTAATGATGAATAATCATTTTATGTTTTAAAAAAATACGCATAGCTTGGCGAAAATATTTCAGTATACTACAGACTGTAAGACAGGATGCATGCTGAAATTCCTATGCTGTGAGAAGCCTAACACTGCATACTTATGGATAACTGCGGCCTTAGGACAAATAACCATACAATTTATTTCCAATTTTTAGTGAAAATATTTTTACATGTGATAGGGCCGTAGGGGAAGCTAAAGTTAAATAAACAGCTTACTCACTTCTGAAACTTCAGAAATACTTCATCCACCTCAAAAACCTAATGCACTCACATCATAGCATAATAACAAATGTAAACTCACATCATAGCATAATAACAAATGCACTGCCCGAGTAAGTAATAGTATAAAACAGTGACAGCGACTCACGGTAGTTTGACACAAAAAAAGCATTTAATTAATCACGTATGGTTATACTTCCAAGGATAAAAAGATATCTTTATATTTACAAAAAGAACATTCAAAGCTGATTATCATGTCAAAGTCAATATATGTTAGCACAGAAGATTGAAATTTCATTTGACTAGGCTCTAATGTGCAGTTAAAATAAAACTAAATATACTGATATAAACATCTACAATTAAAACACACACAGACACACACATCATCTTGTCATCAAAGTCAGTACTTTGATTTCCTGTAAATCATAATGTGAGTGCTGGGCTGTGCTGGGCTTGCGTAAGTCTTCATACCCCTTGTCTGTGGTAAGATGGCCACCCTGTGCGGACATTCTGGAATACGTGGTGAGGAATCTAGTCTTCTATGTAAATCTATGGACAAAACCCCATTTATTCTCCATTTACCTAACAATGGCAAGATTTATAAATAGCAAAATTCTTACATTTCTCTCATACAAAACAACTGTTTACATTACAAAACCCTGGCTTCACCACAATTCTTAATTTATACTTAATTATCTTAATTGGATGAAATCATTAGCTTGTAATGAGACTGGCACTACAAAGACAGCCGGCTTCCACAGTTCGGGTCCTTTGGTCACTCGGAAGTGCTGCAGGAGAGAACAGAAGCAAACAAATGTGGCTCCCACTCACCACGCTAAGTTATTAAAGATTGTACTGAAACCCATGTGTGTGTGATCATTTAACTATGAGGTACTTTTGTTATGAAACTATTGCTACAAACAACTTGTGTGTGCACCCACAGAGTTAGTTAGCTGGTAATTAGCAGTAGCTCAACATAAATGATATGTATGGTATCAGGTGTGTGTGTGTAGTGTGGTGCATTGGCGCCTGGCGCCGGTACTGAAAGAGCTCCGTGTGACGGAGAGCATGCAAACTCTACACAGAAAGTCCTCAATTGGCCACAAGGTTCAAACCCCAGAACCTTCTTGCAGTGAGGTAACAGCGATAACCACTACACCAATGTGCCATCCTCTTCTGATTTTGTTCATATTAATTATACTTTCTTCCAATTGAAAGGCCTTGAGGGGCACTAGTAACTGTACAGTAGATAAGTCTACACACCCCTGTTAAAATCACAGAAATTTTTTTTGATGTAAAAAAAAATGAAACCAAGCTCAATCATGTAAGATTTTTACCACCTTTAATATGATATAGCATTCAGTTAATTGAAGTGAGAAATGGAAATTAAAAACAAAACAAAAGAACTGTTTTTGTGCATAAGTGTGCATCACATTCAGACTCATATCACATTAATTAAAAGTGGAAAAAAGATCTGGCATGACTTTTTTTTTCCTCTCTCTTTCTCTCAACATCACAAAACCCTGCAATTTTAACAAGGCTTTGCAGGCGTTTTATATCCAATGTATCTGTTTAATGGAGAACTGAAAGCAAGTTTTTTTATTATCAAAATTCTATTTATCTCATTTTATTAAATATAGGAATGGATTTTTGATAGCTATTTTGTCACTGCTATAGCAAGTTATGAGTGTTTGAAATATGCTATGTAATATATCAGTCCATATGTCAAAGCAATGGCCGTAAACGAGATTCACTGAGACTTGTGCGTGACATCATAGGACGAAAGTAAAACGTACAGTGGAAATCAAAGTGACCAACATCTGCCAACATTGTCAAAAGACGCGCACACCCTCTTTTGAATGCTGATATAATCAAGCTGGAAGTTTTGTTCGTTTTGATAGCAATCAGGAAAGTTTGAAAAAAGTAGGCAGTAATCGTCATTTAAACTCGTTTTTGTGCAATATTTAGTTTGGAAAGCAGTTTTCAAAATGGCAGCACTGACACCTGGCTGACACTTGACATTTCGAAGTCTCGCACAAGTCTCGTGAAGATTGTGCAGGTAAGTGACGCCTGCCATGGACCAAACGAACTAAATTCAACATGGCTAAAAACCGAATAGGCTGATAAGCATAATATTTAATTGCAATTAGTTGCCAATATGAGTCACAATATAAGGTTACTAAAACCGAAAACATAATTGAATAACACGTTAATTAAGAAATAAAGCAAGTTTAAAAATGACTTCAGTTCTCTTTTAATGAGAGCCAATACTCCTCTAGAACATTTTGGAACAGCGTTTCCTGAATCAAGTTGTACCTGACTGACTGATATCAGTGTGTACATGTTAATGGTGACTTCTTTATTCATACAAAAATAACATTTGGTGTTCCTCAAGACTCAGCATTAGGGCCACTGCCTTTTTCCTTGTATACTGTATGCTACCTCTGGGTACATTATTATTATCCCCCACCACAATGTGCGCAGGGGGATATAGGAATGGACTTCATCTGTCCATCTGTTCTTCTGTCTGTCCTTCCATCTGTCCTTCCATCCGTCCATCCATCCGTCCATTTCAATCTGGACAAGTTTCTCAGTAACTACATAATCTACATCAATGAAACTTTGCATGCTCATACTACTGGTCATGATTTAAGTTTACTTCAAAAATTATTTAAGAGAAATAATTATTTTCAGAGTTATGGCCCTTGATTTTCATTATTGGACTTCGTACAAGTGGACTCAATCTGGACAAGTTTTTTCAGAAACTACATAAGCTACATCAATGAAACTTTGCATGCTCATACTACTGAAAAAAGCTGGGTAGCATTTTATGAAGGTGTCATAGCACTTATGACATAATTCAATATTGAAGCAATGGGCTTACAAGGTTGTAAGTGTTAAGAGGACTTCATAAAATGCTCATGGTGGGGGATAGTGATGACCATGTCTTCTTGTTCTTATTGTAGTCCATTATCTCTGCGATGATGAAGATTCCAGCATAGCAGTCTGTATTAGCATCTGTGAGAATGTTTATGGCTGATCAACCCGATCTTCGCAAAGCATACATGACCGCAGACGTCACACACAAAAGAAATATCTGGTGGGGGTTGTAGTTCACGCTGGTGCTGCTGGTTGTGGCAAGCAAGCTTCTTCACATGTAACACTTCCCTGCATTCTGCCTCAAAAACTGCAATGTCTTAATGAGCTTACTGCATTACACCACAGCACATGGTTGGTAGCCATTTCTTCCCATGTTTGGTGGTCGATTTTGCAAAGCTTTAGATGTCACTTGAGATTGTACATGCAGTGCTTTCTCTGTCTGCCTTGAGTTCATTTGCCAGTACTAAGTTCGGAATAGAAAACACACTTGGGTAGCTGATAGTTGGGCATGTGGACCAGGTCACCTGACCAATGGAGTTAGGACTTTATAATCTTTCACTCGATACTGGTAGAATTTGCGCGAGTTTGGACGTCTGCATCAGGTATGTGATCTTGCCAGCGGATGCCTAAGAGTAAAAGTGACTTCGTTGGTGAAAGCATTCCAGATCCTTGATGTGGCTGTGGTAGGTGGTCTGTGTTCCTCATCCATAGATTAGGGAGCTGAGAACGAGTGTATTATAAACCTTCAACTTGGTAGATAGTTTCAGTCCTCTCTCATCAAAGACACATTCTCAAAGTCATCTGAATGCTACACTTGCTTTATTGATTCTACTAGTAACAGCTTTATCAATTGTAACATGGTACATTATTAGTAAACATGGTATTACATTTAACTGCCATGCTCTGAAGAAGAGACACATCTATATGCTTC
Source organism: Neoarius graeffei (assembly GCF_027579695.1). Lineage (NCBI taxonomy): Eukaryota > Metazoa > Chordata > Actinopteri > Siluriformes > Ariidae > Neoarius > Neoarius graeffei. The sequence goes on along the minus strand of NC_083574.1, from coordinate 38,378,017 downwards.
AACAAAGCCAGATGACAGAGAGCATTAATATGATTGAGGAATGTGCAAAGGACATTAGACACTGGAGGATGAGAAACTTGCTCCTACTTAATTCTAACATCAGAAGTATGTCTACTAGGGTTAATAAAATTGCTAGATTGCTAATTTCCTCAAGTTGCTGCCCCAAGTGAAAGAGTTCAATTATCTTGGGTTCACAAGTGATGGTAAAATGGAGCATGAGATGGACAGGCAGATTGGGGTGGTGTCAGCAGTAATGCGGGTGTTGTACCAGTCCATCGTGGTGAAGAGGGAGCTGAGCCAGAAGGCAAAACTTTTGATTTACCAGTCAATCTATGTTCCAACCCTCACCTATGGTCATGAGCTTTGGGTAGTGACCAAAAGGATGAGATTGCATATACAAAAGGCTGAAATGAGCTTTCTCTATAGGGTGGCTGGGCTCACCCTTAGAGATAGGGTGAGGAGTTCAGACATCCAGCGGGATCTTGGAGTAGAGCCGCTGCTCCTTCATGTCGAAAGGAGTTACCTGAGGTGGTTCTGGCATCTAATTAGGATGACTCCTGGGTGCCTTCCTTTGGAGGTTTTCCAGGCACGTCCAACTGGGAGGAGACCTTGGGGTAGACCCAGAACACACTGGAGAGATTCTATATCTCATCTGGCCTGGGAGCGCCTTGGAATTCCCCCAGGAGGAACTGGAAAGCATTGCTGGGGAGACGGACACCTGGAATACCCTGCTTAGCCTGCTGCCACCATGACCTGACCTCGGATAAGTGGAAGAAGATGGATGGATGGATGGATGGATGGATGGATGGATGGATAATTTCTAGATTGCTAGAAATAAGTGGTCTGATTACAGAGTAACTCTCAATGGCCTATCAATTACATTATTTGGAGCAGTAAAAGTCTTAGTATGAATATTAATGCAAGTTTATGTCGATAACTTTACTGAGCGAAGAAATATAGTCAGTACGTGATGTTTAAACTAGCTCTTGCTTTTGACCACTAGGTTGGACCAGCCATGGTATGATAAAACAAACCAAATAATATGTTCGTTCTCTCTCTTTCTCTCTCTCTCTCTCTGTATGTGTGTTGAGCTATGTGCACTCATGATGTGATGCAGGTGCCAGATCGTGACATACTTCTGCTGCTGTAACTCCTCTCACCCTCTGGACCTGCCTGATTCATCTTGATGCTCTACTTCCGTTTAAAGCTTTCTGCACGTGTGGCTCCCTTTCACCTCTTGTGAATGGTTCTATATGGATAACCTAAATTTATGTATGCCAAAAACTCTGTATGCCCAAGTCTCAGCCTTGCTTCAGAGGATAATTGCTCATGTATACTGTAGATTTGTACCTAAGAACTGTTGCTGTACTCATGAAAAGTGTTTTGCGCTAATCCCAGGATGTGTATTCGCAATCTGCTCATACTAAACATCCTTCCAACACACTTAGTACAGTTTGCCTTCATAGTACAATACTGTGGAAGAGTACTAATGTGGATGAATAATCCCACTATCTGCTGGCACCCAGCAGAGGATGGGTTCCTTTTGAGTCTGGTCCCTCTTGAGGTTTTTTAAATAAATGGACTTTTGTCTTGTCACCATCTCATTTATATTGCTGATTAGCGATTAGAACTGCATTCATATTTATCATATTACTGTTAACTGCTTTGTGATGATTCAAGTCAAGTCAAGTTTATTTGTATAGCATTTTTAACAACAGACATTGTCACAAAGCAGCTTTAGAGAAAATTATAGACTTTAAACATGAGCTCATTTTATCCCTAATGTATCCCCAGTGAGCAATCCTGTGGCGACAGTGGCAAGGAAAAACTCCTTCAGACAACATGAAGAAGAAACCTCAAGAGGAACCAGACTCAAAAGGGAACCCATCCTCATCTGGGTGATAACAGATAGCATGATTATAAATAACTCGCTTCTATAATGGTGTCCTATATAGTCACAAAGTATTGTGTAACCAGGAAAATCATTATAGTTTTAACATTAAGTCTCTTTTGTTGAAGTTATTAACTGTTCATTGATGGAAACTTGAGTGCAAAACTGTTCATGATAACTGCAGTCTGAAAGTTAGCAAGTCAACTGTAGTCCTCAGGCATAGATGTATTACTGTAAGTGTCCAGAGCATCTTCCAAGTGTGACTTTCTACTGTCCATATGAGACTGTCCTCCACAGGAGCGATGTGATGAGACTCCAACCAGATGTAGGACATCAGGATGGATCAGGCAGGTCTGAGGAGCAGAAGAGGTCAGCATCACTGGTGTCTCAGGATCGACATGTAACTCGACAGAGAGGGACAGACAGAGGGAAGAGATGGGGGGGGGGGGGGGGGGGGCAGGTTTCAAGTGATTTTGCTGTTTGGTCATTTGTTATTGCCCATGACAAATTGACATTTTTCAGTCATTTTGTTCAAGTTTGGGATAGGTTTTGTAATTTACTGTGTATTTTTTGTTAATTTTTTTTACACTATCAAAAATAGTGCACCCCAGCCTCCACCTGTCATGCAGTGATGACACATTTATTTCTCTTGAGACATCCAGGGCTTTTGCTGTCTGCCCTTTTCAATGGCTAGACTCTGGACACTATGTCTATACTTGATTACAATCTGTCTGTACTTTATATCTCTGACAGTAAGGAGACACTCTGTAGGGTTTTTTTTCTTCTTCTTCTTTTTTTTGGTCTTGTACCTATAAAAGGCACTCCAATTTACTTTGACTTTTAGCTTTATGGTCTCCATGCAGACATGCATTCTCTCAGCATTTTAATCTGAGATCTCATAGGCACATATAGAGTGCTTCTGATCATGTGTTTGTCATGACTCTGTTCCACACTTGGTCTATCGATCTGCTATACAATCTATGTAATACTGGAAGCCACTCTCCTGCTTTGTGTTCTCCTGACAAGTTTGTAAATGACCCAAATATACACACTGTGTGTGTGTGTGTGTGTGTGTGTGTGTGTGTGTGTGTGTGTAAATTTATAAGTAAATTAATGGTGTTTGGTAACATTGCTAATGTGATCTGTTTTAGTACAGTGTAGACAGCTTGAACAAGGTCCATCTGGATTCTATCTGGATAAATAGACATTTTATTATATGTGGCATTCACTTTTTTCATTCTAGCTTGCAAAAATCATGGTATTAACATCCATCTCAAGTGACTGGGTCACAAGTGGACAGCCAAAATGCATGGCTGTTTACACCTGGCATTTTGAATGGGTCTCTAGTGACCACTTGGGATTGGATTTCATATATCATTTCCACTGGAGGAAGGCTGTCGTGCACATTTATTATGCCAGTCTTCTGCTGCATTTGTTTTCAGGTAGAAATGTACCACGGATCCTTTGTCATGTAACTGCACTGGTTAATTCAAATGTTCTGATTGCATGGTCTGCAATTGAAACTTATACATGAATGGGAGATTAGACAATAAACATTTAGCTACAAAAAGCAGCAGCTTACATCTCTGATGTTAGCCTCATCTTTTCCATTAGCCTAGTGGTGGAGACCTCTAGAGGAGAGAGGGGAAACCTGGGGCAGTTTGTATCCCCATAAATTAATTTCAACCAATCAGGTTTTAGATTCCATTAGAAGTTAGATGTTGCCGCTTTGAGTGACCTACTTCCTTTGGAGCCACGAAGATGGACACTACAGTAAGGTTTGTGCAGTTCAATATTTTTGTCAGCTAAAACTTGTATTTTCTACTTCACAATCCACCTCCATTTTATGGTGTAATGTACACTGGTGAATTCAGGATTTGTTAGGACTTAAAGTATGTAGCCTGGAGTTACCAAATATAGTATTATTTATTAAACTTAAATTCTGGGGGTGGGGGCATGAAAGGATTGTTCTTTTTCAAAATAGTCATTTGGGGAGAGCTGGGACACTTCATGTAACATTTTTTGTTCTTGTGGTTTACAAATATAAAATTGCTTAAAAAAAGTTTTGTTAAAAATGTGGGATTAAGCCTATTTCATTCCTTCTTGAGAATGGAACTGTTTTGTCTCATCAAGTTTTGAGTAAACTGACATTTTTCTATCGCCTTACCAGCATTGTCTGTTCATACAGTTCATGTGTTACAAGTTTTGATCATAAATAAAAACTAAACATGTAGGCCTAGGTATTTTATTTTTGTTCCATGTCTCCCCACTGTGTCCCAAGTCTCTCAACATAATGTCCCATATTTCTCCTCAATGTCTCATGTCTCCCTGCAAAAATAATGACAGAAGAAAGTGAAGATTGAAGGCCAGTATATGTGACAAGCTGAGAAACTAACGTTGTCGTAAGAGGGTAAATACTCTCTCATGCAATATTAATGTAATGCTACCTGTAAAGAATTTCACAAAATCTACAAAAGATGAAACTTTTTAAATTTTGAGTTAGTTTTTGTCTTTTGTTGCTTGTTGATGTCTCAAGACACCTTTATGTTCTCACTATGAATGTGTACAAATATCACACACACAAAGTTTGTCTTTCAGTCTTTCATAAAGTCTGACTAGTCATGGCTACACAGTAAGTTGCAGTTTATTAAGCACATTGCATGAAGATTACTAATATTGCAAAGCTTAACTGACATTTTAAAAAAGGAGAAGGGTAATATTCTTTGAACAAAGAAAGGATTTATCTGAGTGTCTAAAGTCATAAAAGTATGAGGAAAAATTGCTCTGAAAGTGTCTGAGATTATCAAGTGATACATTTGCGAGAAAAAAAATCCCTCCCAAGCTTCCCAGCTTCCTAGCTGCAGTGCATTCTGGGAAATGTAACAGAAAATCTCTTAGCTCTTTATTCTTTTATATTGCATACTCGAGGGAGAAAGCTGCGAGGTTTGTGCAGATGAGAAGATCCACACACTGAAAGTTATGGGAAACGTCTCTTGCCCAATAATTATACATTTATAAACAGTTAAAACATAAGAAGGACAAGGATAAACAAACCTGTGTGGATTATACATTCATCTACCACTGCATCCAAGAAGCACATCAATCAAGTCAAGTCGTCGATTTATTTGTATAGAGCTTTTAACAATAAACATTGTCACAAAGCAGCTTGACAGAAAAATAGAGATTTTAAACATATGGATTAATAAATGTATCCCTAATGAGCAAGCCTGAGGCAATAGTGACAAGCCTGAGGTGAAATGAGGAAGAAACCTCGAGAGGAACCAGACTCAAACGGAAACCCATCTTCATTTGGGTGATAACAGATAGCATGATTATAGCGGAGCTCCATACTTAAGAAAATATGGTAACCCATCGAATTGATTTTTCATGGACACACAGGGATCCCAGCCGTGTACGTCCGTCCATCTGTGCCCCATGTGATTCTGATTGGCTTTTTGATTTTGGCAGGAACTAGAAGTGTGAGCGCACCTACTGGTACATAACTTATTTTTGTCTACAGATAATTTCATATTTATTGGGTTTTTCCACCAAGAACAACTCAAACAGCGCAACAAAATAATAATCATTTTTACAAACTTTAATACAAACTTTAAAAAATGTCAGAACAAGTTCACCAAGGAGAGAAAGATAAAGTCAAAACCGGGAAGAGAGAGAGAGTTTTGACAGAGGAAGAAAAGGAAAGAAGACATGAAAGAGCTAGAGAAAGGCGAAGAAATCTTTCATAAGAAAAGCGACAAGCTGAAAGAGAAAGAAAATGTGTAAAAAATGAATGAATAGAAATGATGAGTTGTAGGAATTTAATTCTAAATAGTGATGTTGATTTTGAAATCACTGAGAAATCCTTCGGGGTCTGACAAGTTGACCTGAATCCAGTCAGTGTTTTCATGAATCGTGTATCTTTAGTTTTCTAAACATTTTGCTATAAATCCCTAAAGCACACTGTAGTTTATAGTAGTAAAAAGAATAATATACATGTGAGTTTGGAGAAATGTATCTTCTCGTGATGAAATTGAAATTGAAACACACCAAAATACATCATCTGTTGCATGTTTGTTTTCATTTGAATGGAAGCTCCGCTATTAGGTAGTACCTAATTTTATATTATAAATAACTCACTTCTATAAGTGTGTCTTATATGGTCAAAAAGTGCAACTGTGTAACTGGGTAATTGATTATAGTTTTGATATGAAGTCTGTTTTGCTGAAGTTATAAACTGTTCATTGATGGACACTTGAGTGCAAAACTTCATGACAAATGCAGTCCTAAAGTTATCATGACAATTGTAGTGTAAACCATCGTAGCAAAACTGTACATGTCCAGATCCCATCTTCCAAGTGTAACTTTTGACTGTCCATATGGGACCATCCTCGACAGGAGTGAAGTGATGAGAATCTCAGTCAGAAGTAGGGCAGAAGGATGGCTCAGGGCCTGTACATATGGGGCCATTCTCACAGGACTGAAGTGATGACAGGTCCAGCCAGAAGTAGGGCATCAGGATGGATCAGGCAGGTCCGGAGGGCAGGAGAGGTCAGCAGTGACATGTGTTACTTGACAGAGAGAGAGAGAGAGAGAGAGAGAGAGAGAGAGAGAGAGAGAGGATATTACACAATGGCGTGAAGATATGAAGTTTATCTTTGAGTGGTGAATACATATATATACAGTCTATATATCACGAGTGAGTGAAGCGAATGAGTGATATATTTTTCAACATGAGAAGATAAACTTCATATCTTCCCACCATAGTGTAATGTTCTTTATATTATATAGACACATCCACAAAAAAACAAACAATATGCAAATTAATGAAAATAATTGTAATTTTGAACCAGTTTACCATTTTGACAATGCACGTCCAGTCAGCAGAAATCACTGGGAGTGACGTCATCGGAGTGAAATATCAAGAAATATGTCACTCAGATCCACGATGTATTTCAGCTGAAAAATACAAGGTTTTCAACATGAGAAGATAAATTTTGCATCTTCAAGCCAACATGTGATTTTCTTTTTATTATATAGTCACATCTACAAACAAAAAGTACCCAAATTTTTCAAAACAATTCATTGATTTCCTCACGAGTGACATATAGAGATTTATGTCATGGTTTTGGGCCTCCATGTCCCAAATGTAATTCATATGAAAAATATGAGTGGCGTATTTCCCAGTAAAACACTCCTGTCTATGTTATATATATATATATATATATATATATATATATATATATATATATATATATATATATATATATATATATATACTACCATTCAAAAGTTTGGGGTCACTTTGAAATGTCCTTATTTTTGAAAGAAAAGCACTGTTCTTTTCAATGAAGATCACTTTAAACTAATCAGAAATACACTCTATAGATTGCTAATGTGGTAAATGACTATTCTAACTGCAAATGTCTGGGTTTTGGTGCAATATCTCCATAGGTGTATAGAGGCCCATTTCCAGTAACTATCACTCCAGTGTTCTAATGGTACAATGTGTTTGCTCATTGCCTCAGAAGGCTAATAGTCCGGGAGCCAAAGGCCCAAATTTGGCTGAACCTGGCTTCGTCGGTGAAAGTTTTTTTTTTTGCTGTTTGTTGTTGTCCAAGGTCTACTCATTAAGATAAGAGAGGGTGCCCGGTGATATCCCTTGGGCAATTCCGGATATTGGCCCTTTATTGTTGGATGTGCTGCAGTCATAGCCTAAATTCTGACATTTTGACATTCTTCACTTTATGTTCACCAAAGTCTATATATCATACTTATTTTTGTGTTTGTTAACATAATAGGATGAGTTTAAGGCCTGGGGGTGGGGTTCCAGCCATGGTTGGGGGTGTGGCCATGCAATTGGGGGCGGGGCTTATACCAAAAAGCCCTTTATTACTCTATTACTTTGGTTGTTAATGCGAGCCTTAAATTATTAGGCATACACTCCATTGTCATCCTTGTGTTTACTTCTGCAGGGGCATATGAGGGACACAATTAGCTAATTCAAGCCAACTTGTGTAGCTATCTTGCTAACTCTGTCAATCACACTGCCCCCAAAAGATCACGGCACGCATAAGCTAAACAGAGAAACTATTTGACTGTAATCATGAAAGAGCAGTGACATGTACTCACTGCTCACCAGTGAACTAGACCCATAGTTTCACAACACTGGCTAGCACACCCAACTCTCACCTAGTAAATGCTAGTCACTGATTTTTTTAAGCTAATACATTAAGCTAATAGATTGCTTATTTTAACGATATTGACTGTTGAAATAGTAATGTCCCTGGTTCCCTAGTAAAATTCAGGGCATTGTCCCCGATTATCATCTCAAAAGTCTGTTAACCTTACCCTCACCCCCACTCCAAACCACACTGCTTGTGGACTGAGAGTCATGTGCACTAGCCAGTCCACTGACTAGCATGACTTTTAAAACGTTGGGCAGTAAGGTTTCCTTAAGCTAATACATTAAGCTAATAGATTGCTTATTTTTACGATATTGACTGTTGAAATAGTAATGTTCCTGGTTCCCTAGTAAAATTCAGGGCATTGTCCCCGATTCACCCCCACTCCAAACCACACTGCTCTTCCACTGACTAGCACGACTTTTAAAACGTTGGGGAGTAAGGTTTACTTAACATTCTCCTCTGTACTAGCTGGCATCCAGTACATAAGCATATTTTTACAGACACTAAGCAATGGCAAAGGGTTTAGAGGGTTTTTTTTTTTTCATCTGAACTCTTAGTTCTTTCCTTAAATAGTTTTTGTGTTTTGTGTGTGTGTTTGCATACTGTATGTAATTATTTTACATAATTATTGCTCATTAGTGTGTGTGCATGTGTGTGTGCATGTGCATGCATGCATGCACATACATGCTTTATGTACTGTAGTTCTTGTATCAAAATTGTTAATTTTGCAAATTTATGAAAGGGTCAATTACACGTTTGACTAATTTGAATGACAGTAAAGCGTGAATACTGTACAGCCAATTTGGTTAATTGAAAATCAGTATCTTTTGCTATTCTTGTGTGTGTGTGCGCGCATGCTGTATATGCCATTTTGCATGCTTGATATATTGCATATTGTAGTTTTACATAGTGGATCACTGGTGTGAGTGTATATGCATGCTGTATATAGTTCTATTGCATGCTGTATATAGTTCTTTTACATAGTGGATCACTGGTGTGAATGTATATGCATGCTGTATATATTTCTATTTCATGCTGTATATACAGTAGTTCTTTTACATAGTGGATCACTGGTGTGAGTGTATGCATGCTGTATATAGTTCTATTGCATGCTGTAGTTCTTTTACATAGTGGATCACTGGTGTGAGTGTATACATGCTGTATATAGTTCGTTTACATAGTGGATCATTGGTGTGAGTGTATGCATGCTGTATATAGTTCTTTTACATAGTTATTGGTCATTAGTGTGTGTGTGTGTGCATGCTGTATATAGTTCTTTTGCATGCTGTATAGTTCTTACATAGATATTGATCATTATTTTGTATTAACTGTAGAGTTTATGTAATACTTGTATAAAAATCGCTAATTTGGAAAAGTTATGAAAGGGTTAATTAATCCACATTTGATGTATTTGAATGACAAATATAGAGAAAAATGTGAATACCTATCAAATACAGCCAACTTGGTGCATTTAATATCAGTATTTACACTGATATTATTTTTTTTGTATTTTCTTCCATTATTTGGGCATATAGGGCATTAAAGGGTTAATATATTAAATTGCCCAAGGGATATCACCGGGCACCCTCTTAAATCTTGAAGAGCTACCTCAAATCTATAAGATAAAGCAAAAAAAAAACCTTTAACCAAAAATTCCGGGTCCGACCCCATGGCTCCCGGACTATAATGGATGATTAGAAAACCCTTGTACAATCATGTTAGCACAGCTGAAAACAGTTGAGCTCTTTAGAGAAGCTATAAAACTGACCTTCCTTTGAGCAGATTGAGTTTCTGGAGCATCACATTTGTGGGGTCAATTAAATGCTCAAAATGGCCAGAAAAATGTCTTGACTATATTTTCTATTCATTTTACAACTTATGGTGGCAAATAAAAGTGTGACTTTTCATGGAAAACACAAAATTGTCTGGGTGACCCCAAACTTTTGAATGGTAGTGTGTATATATATATATATATATATATATATATATATATATATATATATATATATACTAACTCATTAATACATCTAACTAATAGAATACCATTGTGTGCACTGTGATTTTCACCACTGTGACAAAGTACAAACTTCCTGGCTATGTTTCAGGGGTGCCACATTTACCCCTTTTCCAAAGCCAGTGCCTAATCTCGATCCAGTTTTTGTGTTTCAACAACCAAAGAACTGGCTGTCAGCCAGGAAAACTGGTTCCAGAGCAGCAACAAATATTTTGCTGGTCTAGAACTAAGAACCACTTACATCAGGTGCTAGAGGGATTACCATGACCAATAAGACCAGGTAACACTTTGTGAGAAGTTAAAAAAAAAAAACAGAGCTAGTGTCATGTGTAGTCTGACTAATCCAAAGAAAAAGAAAAAAGCAAAAAGAAACAATATACTCCGCCATTGTTGTTGTTGCTGTGCTTGGGGCTACTAGCACTAGTGTGTGGTGGGCTAGCAGCGCAAGCACTGGGGTTATCAGCTGTGAAAGCGGAGATGTATACAGTGATGTAATGATGTGGCTGTGTGGTGTCTCTCTAATCCATTCAAAAGCAAACCGGTTCTTAGAAAGTTTGCAAGTTGAATAAACTCTGAACCAGCACTTGCACCATACCAGTACTAGCACCTGGTTCGTGTTGGCGAAAGGGTATTAGAGAACCATTGTGATGAGAAGTCATATTTGTGTGTGTGTGTGTGTGTGTGTACAGTTGTGAGCTACAGCTCACACTGAACTCCTCCTGCACATCATGCTGTGGCCAATTATAACTGTTCCCTAAGTTTCTCTCTCTCTCTCTCTCTCTCTCTCTCTCTCTCTCTCTCTCATTCTTCTCCCACCCCCTTCATATCCTCCGCTGAGAGTCATTGATTGCGATCAGATGACTCTATCTTCCAGTGAGACTGTAATCCATAGAATGATTGCTTTCTCCACTTGGCCACCTTTCTCTGCTCTTTTTGTTTACACATTCTTTCTATTCTCCAGATTTTTCTTTTTTTTCTTCTTTTTTATTGTTTGCTTGTTTATTTAACAGTCCATTCTCAGGTTTGTGATACTTTTCCTCTTATGTGCCTCCAGATATTGGCAATGGCACTGGCATGGTACAGTCATGCTAACACTGTCTTAGTAGGTCAGATGAATCTGATAGAATTAAATGTTTTCACTGTGCCTCTGTGAAACATGGTGCAAACTCTGGGGAACAGTATCTGTTTTTTTATTTGTTCTTTTTTTATTCCTGATAACAGAGATCTTTGTTTCTGTGTTGCCAGTGATGTCAATGCAGCATGAAGTTAGCAGCATAAAATGATACATCTATTACCTTCTCTGACAGATAGTTTTTCTTGGAAAAAATCATTTCCAGCCTGTGTTTTCTCCCTGCCTCAAGCCAATGGCATGTTTGTCAGTCACTGTGACATCTTCATGACACTAACTCAAATTGATATGACCCAGCCTCCATGAAAATAAATAAAAAAACCCCTAAAACGATCTGTATACACGATGACAGTTGTTAAACGAAGGCTGATTGAGATTCACAATCTTCCATAAACTTTCCCTCCACCCAGGGAGAGTGTCTCGTATAAACACTGAAATGGACTTCAAACTGCTGGAGACTCTGGCCTCTAAATCACAGTTTAATAAAGCGCCACTGTGAGACACTCCATGCAAAGGTTTGTGCATTTGTGGGAGTGTACGTTTGGATATAATGATTTGTACTATACTTGGCAGGATCGAGAGTATTCCTGATTGCCCTATCAAAAGAACTGCCAAGTCGCTTAATTCCCTTTGGTGATGTATACAGATACAGAACAAAAAATATAAAGTGTTTGTTCTGCCACAATAAAAAAAGAATTTTTAGGACTCAACTCCCACAAACAGGTTTCTAGCAGGTGAATAGAGCTAGAAAAGAAGAAAGAAACTGATGTATCAGTGCACTGAGGATGAGTGACATTTTTATTTCACCAACAAACTCAAACATTTAGACTTGTTTTATATATATATATATATATATATATATATATATATATATATATATATAAAACAAGTCTAATACATTCACTGGATATGAGCGCACTCTGATTGGCTACTCTACTACTAGGCTATCAGCTCCTATACCATGAGTAGAGAAAAACAAAATGGCGGAGTGTATCATGTCAGATATATCATTTTGTTATAAAGTATTTAAAAGAAACGGAAATAGCGAAAAGAATATAGGTTTTTTGTTTGGTTGGTTTTTTTCCCTCAGTATATCCTGTTCCACACTCCAGCCCAACTGGTGCTGCTAATGCACCTTTAAGTTGGTTTGCCAACTGCCAAAAAAACCTAAAGAAGAAGAAAAAATGAAATGGCGGAGTGTGTTACTGAACCAACTGAGGACGAAATAAAAACTCTATTCGAAAACAAAACCCCAAAAATACAAAAAAATAAATAAAATATGAAATGAAACGTATCTTTTTAAAATTTTTCAATAATGATTATTTTAGCATTTTTCAAAAATTGCTACTGTCATTTTTCCTGGTTTGTTTACATTCTAAGTGGAAATGATTTTGTTGGACGTTTTGTACAAAGCTTTTATTTATCAAATTTGCAAAAAATAAGAATGCTCTGTTTCTCAAAACCTAGTGAATGTGGATAGAATAAAACAGTTATTCCACTCAATCTTGTTGTACATGACTTATAGACAACTCGGTGCTACGGCTATCAGCTCATGTACAGCTCGATTTCGTGGAATAGCTACATAATTTGATAATCTGCTTAAATCAGAGAGACTATTGCATGATATTGTCATTTTAATGCTGAAATTAGTGCCAGACTACACTGCCCATCAGCTCCTGCACATCTCATGACCCCCACTGATAACATAAACCTGTCCCTGATTGTCCCTAATGAGCACTGTATTTAAAGGTGCAGGCCTTGATTCTAATCCAGTATACTTTTTGTCAAATTCAGTGAATATCTCTTCATGGTACACTACCTGTCCATTCTGTGTGTGCTGAAAAAAATAAAAAATAAAAATTGGTGTTCACACACAGCCCTGGCTCTGTAAATGGGAAACAAACACAGAGGCTCGGTCCGAGCCACATAACAATATTCCAGGCAATCACCAACAGAGGGCAGGGCATTAGTGCTCGTTAACAGAATGGGGGGAGCGAAAGGGACATGATCCATACTTCCTACCAGTTGGTGGCAGTAATGCAATAATTCATTCATTTGCAACCATCAATAAACCTCAAAGAAGAAGAAAGACAGGTGAGCTATTGGCTGGAAGAGAGAGTATCATAAGCAGTGTGTGAGGAAACAGAAAAAAAAAAGTCGCTGACTGGCTCTTCCAGCTATTCTGAGTTCCAATGGCTGTTTCCTGGACAATAAACTGGACTACATTTGACATGGCTCAGCAACAGCGTTCCGGACACCATCATTCACCTTGACAGACTCGCCTCATGTCGACAGAAATGCTTCCCTCTGTGGTAAGGCTTGCCATGGTTGCTTATGTGTTTATGTCAACATGGAATGATGCAAGGACTTGGTGATAGTTTCTAGTTACAGCTCATCACTTTATCCAAACTAGAATTGTGCACTGGTTGGTGCTGAAGTGTTTACTACTTTATTTTTTTTTTTTAAATATTGCCCTGTTTTAGTAATTATTGCACTATCTTGGAATGCTTGCACATGTTTGTATTTATGCACTTTTTATAGTCCTGTGTAGCTCTGTATAGTCTCATGTAGTTCTTTGTAGTCTCATGTCATTCTGTGTTTGTTTGTTTGTTTGTTTTCTGTAGCACCATCGCCCTGGAGGAACACTGTTTCATTTCACTCTGTACTGTACCAGCTGTATATGTTTGAAATGACAATAAAGCCACTTGACCTAATCATGGTTTTTGTTTGTACAATGTTTGAGATGTTTTATAACCACATTAACATAAAAACACAAGTTTTATTATTAAGATTGATGCAAAATTCAACTACCGGTATCTACTGTATGCTAGGTAACATTACTTTCCATGTTTGCTTAGCAACAAACCTAAGTTCCTCTCTTTGGTCACTGTTGTTTTGTAAAAACAATCCAAACAACTAACTCTCACTAGTTTTTACTTCCTTGCGGTTTGCATGATGTTTGTGTACATGCATGCATGTCATTCACTTGATATTTTATATTATAATGTTTGTTTTACTTCAGCTACAAGAGAGATATTAACTGTATTCCACCATATTTCTCTTTTGCTCAGCTAGGCCAGTTTGGTAGTGTCATTGCCTTGGCAACACATTTCCATGAATTTGGGGTGTGTGGATCTTTTGAAAGAGCTCTGAAAGTAGGTGTGTGTTTGTTTGGCTGTTGAGTTTGAATGATAACAAACTTTCTTTTTTGTCTAGCATTGCTGTGTTACATACTGTCTATGTGTGATGCTAACAGCCTGTGCAGTGGTGGCTCAATGGTTAAGGGTCTGGGTTCAGGGGTTCAAGTGCCAGCACTGCCAAGCTGCCACAGTTGGGTGCTTGAACAAGACCCTTAATCTTCTCTACTTCCGTGACTCCAAACTCCCTGACAGATATACATTGGGCCTGCAATTAACAGAACTAGAGTTGATTTTACATTTTGAGTATTGCTGAGTGTTTATATAAAACTAAAGGAAAATTGTCTCTGTCCACCTATGCAAATCGACACGGCTGGACACACATACTCCATACTTTGCACATGGATTGGTGACTCCCAGAGGGGCCCAAGACAACATTTTTAATTTTCCAAAACATGGGATTAGTGCTAATCCAATGCACTGTTCATTTCCCATAGGTTACATGCTTGCGCTAACACACTGTGCTACTCCAAGACACTATCATTTCCCATAGGCTACATGCTCACGCTAATACACTGCGCACAGCCTCGGTGAGGAATCCCCTCCCCGAGTCGCCTGAGCGTTTCGATTGTAAGGGACCTCGCAATCAGCGCTCCTCGCTGGAGACTTCCACTACGGCTGAGTCTATGTCACTGAGGAGGCGCAGAGAGAGATTTACGTTATTTTGAACAGAACACAGTGAAAACATATACTGTACATCACATATGTCCACTCAACTCTCCACTAGGCCTTCTAGACCTATGTTATACAAAGGTACCATTCAGAGGAAATCAAGTCCATGGGCAATAACTACTAGTCTATACTAAAACCAAAATAAGCAACCTACTTAATATTACAATCAGTGGCATCACAGAACATGCTACTTCGCTCCATATATTTTTGCTCCGGCCATGCAAATAGCACATGCACATGTTCAGACTGCTAGTCTTGTCCTTTACAATGTTAGCTAATTAGTTTCAAATGAAGTGCTTTAGCTACATTAGTTACCTTGCATCAAGTCGGGTTGCAGTGGAGTGTAGTTGCTTCATTTTGGAAAAGCACTTCTGTACAACTTTCTGTAGGATTTCTGTAGAGAATGTTTTTGTTTTCAATGCATCAGAATCCCTTATTGTCACTGACTGATGGCAACTGATCATCAAACTACTGGTTACAAGCTGTCAGTTACACTCACCTTGCACAGTTTGTAGGTATTTTCTCTCACCTAGCCAGCATTGATGCACTGTTGGTTGCTACCGCAAGCAATGAACAACTCGTGCTGAGTTTTATGTTAAGGATGTTTTATTGTTGAAAAATGCTGTAGTAGGCCTACCTCCTCTTGATATTTTTGCAGATCACAGTTTGCAGTCGCCTTTGCTTTAATTGAAATCATTAACTGATAAATAACCCTAATCACTGTCATTTTGTGATGTCTGATTCAACAGTAAGTATCGGATGTTTGGCATCAGAGTAAAAATGTGAGTAAATTGTCATGGGATCAGATGAATAACTGATACCCCTATCTGTATCAATGCTAAACAAAACACATTTATAGGGTACAGAAGGAGAGCAGTAGGTCCCCATATTCACTCTCTACTTACTGTGTTCTCAGCTTCTGAAATGTAGGCACAGACACATGCAAACAGTCACGCTTAGTGTAATTAACACCCTTTGAGTAATAGGCTGAATCACTCTGGAGGTGTTGTGCCAAATAAGCACTTAGATGAGTTTTCGCTCCTCCAGGAGCGTCTGCTTCCAAACTCATGCCAACCAACCAACCAACACATACACACACTTGGGGGGAAAAAAAAACAAAATACATATTGATATCTAGTATTTTTGATATTTTCACCTGTGAAAAAGGCAACATTTAATAGTTGTGGGGAGTTTTTTTTTTGTCTCTCCTGATTGAGATCAAAGGGGTTTGATGGATTAGAGTCACTGATACAACTGCATTACATTTAGTAAAAATTTTTAACAGTTTTTCCACGAAATCGAGTCGTACATGAGCTGATAGCCGATGAAGTGTGTAGCCTCAAGTTGGCTATAAGCCATGTAAGACGGGATTGAGTGGAATAACTGTGTTTTATTCTATCCACATTCACTGGATTTTCAGAAACGGAGCATTTTTATTTTTTGCAAATTCAATAAATAGAAACTTTATACAAAACATCCAACAAAATAATTTCTGCTTAGAAAGTAAACAAACTGGTGAAATGGCAGTAGCAATTTGTGAAAAATGCTATAATAATTCTTGAAAAATAAAAAAAGATACGTTCTTACCACCAAATACTTTCATTCCATATTTTGTTGCTTTTTTTTGTACTTTTGGGGTTTTGTTTTTCTCTTCTCGTCTCATTATCTCTAGCCGCTTTATCCTGTTCTACAGGGTCGCAGGCAAGCTGGAGCCTATCCCAGCTGACTACGGGCGAAAGGCGGGGTACACCCTGGACAAGTCGCCAGGTCATCACAGGGCTGACACATAGACACAGACAACCATTCATGCTCACATTCACACCTACGGTCAATTTAGAGTCACCAGTTAACCTAACCTGCATGTCTTTGGACTGTGGGGGAAACTGGAGCACCCGGAGGAAACCCACGCGGACACGGGGAGAACATGCAAACTCCGCACAGAAAGGCCCTCGCCGGCCACGGGGCTCGAACCCGGACCTTCTTGCTGTGAGGCGACAGCACTAACCACTACACCACCGTGCCACCCAGGGTTTTGTTTTTGAGTAGAGTTTTTATTTTGTCATCAGTTGGTTCAACAATACACTCCGCCATTTTTTTCTTCTTCTTCTTCTTTCGTTTTTTTTTTTGGTGGCTGGCAAACCAACTAAAAGGTGTATTACAGCTACTGACTGGGCTGGAGTATGGAACAGGAGATATTGTGTGTGTGTGTGTGTGTGTGTGTGTGTGTTTATATTCTTTTAGCTATCTCTGTTTTCTTTTAAATACTTGATATCAAAGTATCTCACTTGATGTGCCCCACCATTTTGTTTTTCTCGGCTCACTGTATATGAGCTGATATCCTGGTAGTATAGTAGCCAATCAGAGTGTGTGATTGCTCATATCCAGTGACTGTGGATAGAATAAATCCATTAAATCCTTTGTTGCGTGGGTGTGAACATGTGGTGCTGCGCATATTATGTCCAGAATCCATATTATGTCAAGAATTGCTCAACTAAGTAAAGAGAAACGACAGTCAATCATTACTTTCAGACACAATGTGTCTTTTAATTAATAAAAATAAAGAAAAAAAAACATTGAATTAGGTGTGTCCAAACTTTTGGTACTGGTACTGTATATTAATTGTGGTCAAAAGTTTAGATACATAGACATGAATGTCATGGCAAGAATAGGCTTTCATTGATTTCTTTGAACTGTTCCTTTTTTGTGGAAGAATGATTGCACAATGTACATCTTTAATTAAAAAAAGAAGAATTTGGTGCAGAAGTTTTCATTTATTTTGGGTTTTCTGAAAACAATATAGGGTCAGGTAACTGTATTCAAATAAAGTTACAAGAAAAACAGATGTAATGAGATTACTGATACATTTGGTAAAATAGGGATTATTATATGGCACGAGCTACTTCGGGTAAAATCGTGTGCTCTGATTGGTTCCTTGGTGGACAGAATTTTCCCACAATGCCCATGGGTGATTACAGACTTTCTTTCCAAGGCATCTTTTCTCAAAAAAACCCCCAAAAACGCTCATTATCTCGCATCATTTTGTTGAAAAATAAACCAATATAGATTATATTTTTATCTTTCTCAGAACATTTGTCACATATTACTCAAGTGGAGAAATAAAATCAATTTTGAAACCAATAGCTGTTCATTCTGCATGCGTGACTCAACTACGTTACAAATATGACGTGACTGAAAGCAGCATCACGCCTCATTATTATGATGTCTATTTTAGTCTTAGAAATAAAAAAAGCCATAGAATAAACTCCTTAACCTCGCTTGCTCTTCTTTATGGGGAAATATCGGACCTTGGTCTTTTTGTACAGATCTCGCTTACGGCTCGGTCCGTACTGTCAAGACCTCGGTCTGTTTTTTTTTTCCCATAAAGACGTCATGGTCAGTTAATAAGTAGTTATTATTACATATATACAAAAGTCTCATGTTCACCACTATTACCTTTTTAAAATTTCCACAAAATGTCCTCACACTATATAAAATTATCCCATATGTGCACAAAATGCTTTCATATTCACACAAAAGCTCTATAAATTCCCTTTCATACACCCAAACTCTGCTGTTCACAACTTCTTTTACCTTTTAAATACACAAAATACTCTCATAATTCATTATTTTTTACCATTAAGTACTCTAATGTTACACATTACATACAGTATCTCATAAACACTGACGATTTCTGGTGTTTTCTCGGCTGACTGTTCTACAGGGGAAGATTGGCAGCCATGTCCTTGTAAACGGGAGGCCTTGCCAGGCCCTCATGCAGGCATTCTGCCCTCTCAGCTGTTTGTTTATGCTTCGCATCACTGGGCTGATCAAAATGCTTTTTAAAAAAATGATACTGGTTAAAATAAATAAAACACACATGTATTTTCAATAAATAATACATACCTTGCAGATACACTGCAACTTTAGTTGTAAAGCACGAATAAAATGCTCATAGTGTTCTGCTGTTTCTTTTCCTGCTAGGCCAAGTAGCCATAAAAGCAGGTTGGTTACCATGCCAACAGGGAACTAGTCAAGGGCATGGTGCCTCGCGGTACAGTAGATTCAATTATGCAGTGGTCAGCTCTTTAATTCTATTAATCTGTTTTAGACTGTGTGTGTGTGCTTGCATGTGTGTGCATGTGTGTGACAATTAGTTTGCAGATTATTACAGTGCTCTTGAGAACTCTTGAAAACTGCAGTGATACACATTTTCTCCATGAACTCCAAATTGCATAAAATCATTGAAACAAAATTGAAACAGCTCAATATGAAGGAAATGTGCTGAGACTGGAACTGTTCTGACTCCTTAAAATTCATTACACATTTCAGTCTATTTGTCTTTTCATTCTTCACTTTGATGGAATAATTAAGACAGATGCAGGTGACAAACAATAGGCCATGAAAGTGAACTAGAAAGCCGTAGCAGCAGTTGGATGTTGATGTCTTTAATGGAATATAATGGCTGTACTATTTAATGGCATTTGTCAGGGAGTTGGCACCAACGGATTAGCAGATCTATCTATCTATCTATCTATCTATCTATCTATCTATCTATAGCTAAGCCATATATGACCACTGTGATCATCAGAAGAGAAGAGGGAAATTCCTTGTTAATCCCTTCCTGGCCTGTACGTTGCTTGACACAATTCATGCTTCATATCGTTCCCCATCCATAGCAAACAGACAGGAAATTGCTTTATTTCTTCCAATACATTTATTCTTGATATCAGTTGCACCTTATAATGTGGCCAGTTCCAGTTTTATCATCATCTCAGGATGTCATAAGAATTTACATACACCAAGCAACAAATCATAAAGAGACAGAGTAGCGGTAAGCTCCAGGGTCCTTGCTTTACTTATTACTTTATTTCTAGGAACAAATGACACAACCAACAACCTCACTCACAGTCCTATACACATGATACTGGGTTACCCCATTCTATTGGTCAGAGAAAATAAATTTCATTTTCTGTGGATCTGTGTATAAACCTGTCAGATTTCATTGCAGCTGACTTCTGGAAAACACAGCCAAAAATCATATTTTGATCACAATTGAGTTTTCTTTTTCCTACTAGTAATATATTTGGCATCTCAAATTTCAAGAAGCATAAATGTATTTGACCAAAACATTATAAAAATGTTTTTATTTGGGTTACTGTCTACACTTGCCCTGGAAATTTGCCTGCAAATATTATACTGGGTAAAGAGCCAGTTTAGCAAACATAGTAGTAAATGCTAAAGATGTCTTAAGTCTTGCTGGCTAAATGTGATTTACTCATGATTTGGTCAAGTTGCTAGATAGCTACAGTGCTCAGCGTAAATGAGTACACCCCCTTTGAAAATAACATTTTAAACAATATCTCAGTGAACACAAGCAATTTTCAAAATGTTGACAAGACAAAGTTTAATATAACATCTGTTTAACTTATAACGTGAAAGTAAGGTTAATAATATAACTTAGATTACACATTTTTCAGTTTTACTCAAATTAGGGTGGTGCAAAAATGAGTACACCCCACAACATAAAACTACTACATCTAGTACTTTGTATGGCCTCCATGATTTTTAATGACAGCACCAAGTCTTCTAGGCATGGAATGAACAAGTTGGCGACATTTTGCAACATCAATCTTTTTCCATTCTTCAACAATGACCCCTTTTAGTGACTGGATGCTGGATGGAGAGTGATACTCAACTTGTCTCTTCAGAATTCCCCAAAGAAAATAATTTCTTTACACGACAAAGGTGAAGGCTACAAGAAGATCAGCAAAGCTTTACTTATCAGTCAGAATACTGTAGCAAAAGTGGTACAAAAATTTAAGAAAGATGGAACTGCAACCATCTCACAGAGATGTCCAGACCGTCCACAGAAGTTAACACCTCGACAGGAGCGTCTTCTGATGAGAAGGGTTGAAGAAAATCGGCATGCAAGTTCACTGCAGTTACAGTGGTGCTTGAAAGTTTGTGAACCCTTTAGAATTTTCTATATTTCTGCATAAATATGACCTAAAACATTATCAGATTTTCGCACAAGTCCTGAAAGTAGATAAAGAGAACCCAGTTAACAAATGAGGCAAAAATATTATACTTGGTCATTTATTTATTGAGGAAAATGAGTCAATATTACATATCTGTGAGTGGCAAAAATATGTGAACCTCTAGGATTAGCAGTTAATTTGAAGGTGAAATTAGAGTCAGGTGTTTTCAATCAATGGGATGACAATCAGGTGTGAGTGGGCACCCTGCTTTATTTAAAGAACAGGGATCTATCAAAGTCTGATCTTCACAACACACGTTTGTGGAAGTGTATCATGGCACGAACAAAGAAGATTTCTGAGGACCTCAGAAAAAGCGTTGTTGATGCTCATCAGGCTGGAAAAGGTTACAAAACCATCTCTAAAGAGTTTGGACTCCACCAATCCACAGTCAGACAGATTGTGTACAAATGGAGGAAATTCAAGACCATTGTTACCCTCCCCAGGAGTGGTCGACCAACAAAGATCACTCCAAGAGCAAGGCGTGTAATAGTCGGCGAGGTCACAAAGGACCCCAGGGTAACTTCTAAGCAACTGAAGGCCTCTCTCACATTGGCTAATATTAATGTTCATGAGCCCACCATCAGGAGAACACCGAACAACAATGGTGTGCATGGCAGAGTTGCAAGGAGAAAACCACTGCTCTCCAAAAAGAACATTGCTGCTCATCTGCAGTTTGCTAAAGATCACATGGACAAGCCAGAAGGCTATTGGAAAAATGTTTTGTGGGTGGATGAGACCAAAATAGAACTTTTTGGTTTAAATTAGAAGCGTGATGTTTGGAGAAAGGAAAACACTGCATTCCAGCATAAGAACCTTATCCCATCCGTGAAACATGGTGGTGGTAGTATCATGGTTTGGGTCTGTTTTGCTGCATCTGGGCCAGGATGGCTTGCCATCATTGATGGAACAATGAATTCTGAATTATACCAGCAAATTCTAAAGGAAAATGTCAGGACATCTGTCCATGAACTGAATCTCAAGAGAAGGTGGGCCATGCAGTAAGACAACGACCCTAAGCAGACAAGTCATTCTACCAAAGAATGGTTAAAGAAGAATAAAGTTAATGTTTTGGAATGGCCAAGTCAAAGTCCTGACCTTAATCCAATCGAAATGTTGTGGAAGGACCTGAAGCGAGCAGTTCATGTGAGGAAACCCACCAACATCCCAGAGTTGAAGCTGTTCTGTACGGAGGAATGGGCTAAAATTCCTCCAAGCCGGTGTGCAGGACTGATCAACAGTTACCGGAAACATTTAGTTGCAGTTATTGCTGCACAAGGGGGTCACACCAGATACTGAAAGCAAAGGTTCACATACTTTTGCCACTCACAGACATGTAATATTAGATCATTTTCCTCAATAAATAAATGACCAAGTCTTATATTTTTGTCTCATTTGTTTAACTGGGTTCTCTTTATCTACTTTTAGGACTTGTGTGAAAATCTGATAATGTTTTAGGTCATACTTATGCAGAAATATAGAAAATTCTAAAGGGTTCACAAACTTTCAAGCACCACTGTATCTAAAGAAGTAGAAAGCCAAACTGGGGTGACTATTTCCCGTGACACAATATGGCGTACACTGCAGAGAAATGGCATGCATGGATGCCATCCAAGAAAGAAGCCTCTCCTAAAGCTCAGGCACAAAAAAGCCCACCTAGAGTTTGCCAGGGCCCATGCTGACAAAGATGAAGACTACTGGGACTCTATACTCTGGAGTGATGAGACCAAGATAATGTTTTTGGAACTGATGGCTTGAAAACTGTATGGTGTCACAAAGGTGAGGAATACAAAGAAAAATACATGGTGCCTACAGTGAAACATGGTGGCGGCAGTGTCCTTATGTGGGGCTGCATGAGTGCTGCTGGTGTCGGGGAGCTGCATTTCATTGATAGCATCATGAATTCACAGATGTATTGCTGTATACTGAAAGAGAAGATGCTACCATCACTCTGTGCCCTTGGTTGTCGTGCACTTTTCCAACATAACAATGATCCTAAACACACATCTAAGGCCACTGTTGAATTTCTGAAGAAGAACAGGGTGAAAGTGATTCAGTGGCCAAGTATGTCTCCTGATCTGAACCCAGTCGAACACCTATGGGGAATTCTGAAGAGACAAGTTGAGCATCACTCTCCATCCAGCATCCAGTCACTAAAAGAGGTCATTGTTGAAGAATGGAAAATGATTGATGTTGCAAAATGTCACCAACTTGTTCATTCCATGCCTAGAAGACTTTGTGCTGTCATTAAAAATCATGGAGGCCATACAAAGTACTAGATGTAGTAGTTTTTGTTGTGGGCTGTACTCATTTTTGCACCACCCTAATTTGAGTAAAACTGAAAAATGTGTAATCTAAGTTATATTATTAACCTTACTTTCATGTTATAAGTTAAACAGATGTTATATTAAACTGTCTTTTCAACATTTTGGAAATTGTTTGTGTTCATTGAGATATTGTTTAAAATGTTACTTTTCAAAGGGGGTGTATTCATTTACGCTGAGCACTGTATATGGCACAGTGAAACAGACATAAGACTCATCAATTTGGTTTGTAATCAGATCAACCATCCATCCATTTTCTGTGCCACTTATCCCTATTCCTGTACCACTTATGCTTATTGTTAGTCTGGTTAAAGGATATGGGACATGAAACATAAAAGCACGCTATATCAGTTTCTTTCCATTAAAAATATGAATTAATTGCATCAACAAACACAAAATCATCTATTTAATTCAGCAAAATCGTTATATTCGTGATGATTATATGGCATTTCTGCTCGACTTCCGATATGCATTTTTTGCAACCGGAAGAGCCGCTGTCACGTGATCATACGTCACAAAAACTTTCTGGCACAGCACAAGCGGGTAGATGAATGGAGACTTGGACGACAAGAAAATTGTTTTTATAGTTTTTAAAGTACATTGGACATCATACATTGGACATCATACATTAGACATCATGGTGTATTGTGCTGCTTATGGTTGCAATAATTCCAATGGGAAATGCCCTAGAGTAAGTTTTTTTGCATTCCCCAAGGACCCGAAGCTGAGGAAAGTGTGGGCTCACCTGCGCATGCGCAGTAGGCTTCGCGCATGCGCAGTAGGCTTGGTAGGACAAATCCAAGAGGTAGGATAACTTTACAGAACACCTGTTGAAAAAACTTTGCACCTACTGTTTCCCACAAACTGTGTTCGGACCATTTCACTGAGGATTCTTTCAATGTTAATACTCAGGTACTGAGCGATATTAATTCATGAAACAGGAAGTATAAGGATGAGAAAAAAAAACAGTTTAAATCGGGAAGCTGCGCACATTTGTGCCAGGCTGCACAAATGTGCGCAGCTTCCTGATTTAAACTGTTTTTTTCTCATCCTTATACTTCATGTTTCATGTTTCATGAATTAATATCGCTATTTTTTATTTTAAAATCGGATCTGCGCGATTCAGCTGTGAAAAAGGCGGCATCCGCCGAAAGGCGTGCTGTTTGCATCCCTGCGTGACGGAGGGCAGGGGACAGGGCAGGAATATTTTTGTTGATATGAGTGATCCGGTGCGATTTCGTGACCCCCCTGTTGAAGACCTCTGCGCTAAGCGACTGAAAGCCGAGGTAAGGATTAGTATTATAATTTTGGGTGTATCAATTCTTGATTATCATAATTCTAACTCGTTTCGCCATTTTGAATGTTTTCATCACTGACTCTGGAAGCATTGTATCTCAATCAATCTCGAAAAATATCAGCAAAAAAAAAAACTAGCTTGCAACGGACTTTAGCTAGATCTATGATGAACTTTCAATGTATGATACAAAAATAATACTTCTTTCAACAGATCATTAGCCTTTGAGCAGAATTGTTTTTAACTTACCAGGAAGTGTTATCGAGCCGACCGCTTTCAGTTTCATGGGGACAGAATGAACTCTCACTCTCAGAATCATCTGACCCGTCAGAGTAAAGACATGATCTATGTTCATGTGCATTTCCAGCTATCGGTTCGAATTGATAGGGTCTAACTTCACATCTCTGTGAAACATCGGGAATATCACTGTCGATGGTGTCCATTTCGGTAACCTGTTTACATTAGATTCCCAAGCGCTGGCTCCTTGGAAAGTTTTTGTGACGTCACGGGTCACGTGACCACCTAGCTAATTAACGAATCCTTGTTTTACGCTGATGTATAAAAAAACTTGAATAATGTGGTGATTTTCACATTTTTGATGCCCTGAAGTGATTTAGATGGCAGTTCTTATGTCCTTTATACATAATTATGCCCAGGTAAAAATCCATGTCCCATTTCCTTTAACACCAGACCATATCACAAGTGAAATATGGTCTGGAATCCGCCTATTGAATTTCTCGTAGGGGAGGTGTGGTTTACGATTGTCAACGGCCGTTTATTGGACGTTGCGAATGTCTATCATTTGGTGTATACGTAGCCCATGGCCAATCATGGCAGTTGTACCCGGTGACGTAGTTAGAGCGACGAAGAAGACGAGGTAAAGAAGAGAAGGAAAGAGAAAGAGAAGGCAAGACTGTAACGCCAAATGCCGTTCTTTTTTTAAAACAAACTTTCGCTCTAAACTATTCAGAACAGTGTCTAAAGCTTGATTGAAAGTTTGGTTCGTATCGCTCGCCGCCATGTTAAATGTGATCCGTAAACAGTCCCAAATAAACTACAAGCTTCCGTTTGTCGAGTAGTACGCGTCACCGTCTTTCCACCCCTCCCCACTCTCTGATTGGCTCCCTAACTCAGGCGAGCCTTTAGACCATAGTTTCCATGCTGTCTTTTCAGATCGGAACGATTGTGCAAAGCAGCATGGGATTTCCCAGGCTAGCTTATTGTGGGTCATGGGTGAGCTACAGCCAGTCCCAGCTCACACTTTCCACACAAAGTGTTAACCAGTGCACCACCAAACTGCCCTTATCATATAGTGACTATAGAGTGCTTCGAGGTCAGTGCGAACCCAGCGGCGGCCATATTGGAAGTCAAAGGTCGCTGTATCAGTGTATTGTTGTTGTTCAGCGAAGCAAAAAGGGGTGACAATGCCGAATACGTGTGTCATTGTTGGCTGTAGTAGCCGGGGGGAAAAGGGTGGCAAAAGCTTCCACAGACTCCCTAAAGTCGTGACTAACCAGGGAATTGCAGCACAGGAGAAAAGCGAGCGGAGGAGACGACAGTGGCTGGCTGCCATTAACTGATCAAATTTAGGACAACTTGACTGTATCCGGATTTGTTCTGATCACTTTGTGACAGGTAGGTTAAATTGTCTTGAATTTCATAGTTACTAAAATAAATGTGATACAAACTATTATCTTTTCTATGTACTTTCAGCAATGATTAATGGATATATTTGTCACATTAGGTAGCTTATGTCTACTGCAGTGCATTGTTGCATCAAATGGCATTTAAGATCTAGGCCTAGTAATGTTTATGTACACATGCTTTAGTTCACAAAATGGACTTGGGTGAAACACTAGATAGTTCACAAGATCGATGTATGTCACATGCGGCAACAAGCTGGGGTCAGCTTTCCATTCCTTCTCACTAACAGTGTATGGATCTACATTCCCAATGAAACGTACCTTCTCAGCATAACGCTCCCGTGCCTGCTTATCCAAACTTTCACAGTAGTGCTCCATCACTTCAGATGTCTAAATTCTTAAAAAATCCAAGCTTCTAAGCCCTCTAATGTGGAAACGAATCGGTGAATGTGTACTCTATGATGTGTACTCTATGAGCGCTCTGGAGCGAGTGACTTCCAAGATGGCCACGCAGACCGCAGTGTTACTATTTTTAGCATCATCTCGGAGCACTCTATAAGACGGGTTGTGATGCAGCATCACATCATCATCATCATCATCATCAAAACAGAGAACTATATATCCTGCACTATATTAACTACAGTAAGTATTCTACAGTCTATATGCTCTTTGAACTTCCCAACCCAGATTTAGTCTTATATTGTTATAATAACCTCCACTATTCTTGGAAGGCCTTCCACTAGATTTTGAAGTGTGGCTGTGGGGATTTGCTAATTCAGTCGCCAGAACATTACTGAGGTCAAGCACTTTTGTCAGGTAAGGATGCCTGGGGTGAAGTCAGCATTCCAGTTTATCCTAAAGATGTTCAATGGAGTTGAGGTCTGGGCTTTGTACAATCTTTATGATGGACCTCACTTTGTGCACAGTGGCACTGGTATGCTGGAGCATTGTCATGCTGTCATTGCTTCCAACTTTGTGGCAACAGTTTGGGGAAGAACCACAGATATGAGTGAGATGGTCAGGTGTCCATAAACTTTTGACCCTATAATGTTCTATGTAAGTGTATACTGTACTGTAATATACTTATATTAAACAAGGTAAAATGTTTTCAAAGGATGATAGTGTTAGGCTTGAATATACAGTACCTCCGAGATGATGATGAAGAAGAAGAAGGCTATCAGCACTGACCCAGTCAGTCACAATGGGCTTTCCAATGAAGTATCATCATCATTAAGTGAAAAATAGAAGTCATGCTTCACAGCATTTGAGTTTAAATCACCCAGGTAGAGATAGAACAGTTTCATGTTCTAATGAAGAACAGCTTGTCTTGTTCCATGATTGGAGTGCCTTTCTTATTTTTTCAACCATTTTTCAAAATTGCATCTAAAAAAAGCTGCATAAAAAAACCCTCACTCAAAAGTGTTTTGACCCATGTCAGGCAGCAATCTCATTTTTATACAAGGTTTCTTAGCTGATAATAGCTGCATTTTGACTGAAAGAGTTAGATGTAAGAGGGCTTTTTTTTTTAGTACAGAATTAGCAGCAAAATATGCTGAAATGGCATGATGACATTAAGAACATTCCAATCATTTATGTAAAATTGTTTTTTAAAAAATAATAGTAATTCATTTGGGGATTTTCTGTGTGAAGTTTACATGTTCTCTCCATGCCTGTGTGGGTTTCCTCTGGGTGCTCCTGTTTCCTTCTATAGTCCAAAGACATGAAGAATAGGTCAACTGGCTACTAATGACCCTAACCCATAACTACGTCATTGGTTGTTTACCACAATGCATTATGGGTGATACCAGGGGTCAGCTCTGCTATATTGTTTATTTTTGCCTTTGTTAAACACTGCATTGTTCTGTCTAACCGGTTTTAACCATGCCTAAAGTGAATTGCTGTGTGCCTTACTGTGTGTCCACAACAAAGAGAACACCTAATTTGAGCTTTTATCAGCTGCCAGCCGAGATGAAGAGAAGAAAGAAATGGACAAGTTTAATCCGCAGTGAAAACCTTCAAACTGAATTGAAATGGACAAGTGTTTGTAGCTTACATTTCTCTGGTGGGAAAAAGACGTACTTAAACCGTCACCCAGCGATATTTCCATGGTCTGTGGAATGGCCTTCGGTTATAGAGGATTATAACAATTGACACTGTTCATCGTCTGAAACGAGCGGTATTCCAAAGCCTATAAAACAAAGAAGCATTCTTTGGACTTTGCCTCTCAACGTACCAAAGCACTCGGCAGCTGAACGAGCCTGTCAGACCGATAAAACTCCCAAACCACAAAGGCTTCTTTTTGGGGATATATAATGTTCAGTGTATGTCATTAGCAGCATTTACTGAAGAAAATGCATTTATACTGAACATGACATGGCAGATCAACTGGTTTCCAAAGTTTTTTGGGTTTTTTTGGTAATTTTTCCTGATATCAAGTTTTATTTAACTAATCACTCATTTATCACTCGGACAATTATTCACCCACGAATCCCCCGCAAGAGCGCGGCTCCGCGCCAATTCACAATATTCAGATAGATTTGTTTTCTCAATAAAGTTTAGCTGGTGCAATATACGTCTTCAGAAATAAGAAATTCTGAGATTTGATGTTGTTGTTGTACAGTGTGGTAGACTCGGTCTAGACTCTGACCTTCTCACCAAGCTTGATTTGGATTCCAGTTTTCCTGCTGTAAACCCTCGACATGTTATCCACCTCTTTAAATCACCAATTTTATTGTCTTCCATGACAGAGCATGGCAAAATTTCTCCTCTCACATCGCTCTCACGTAAAATTAATCTGACATCCTTTGTATCACTCAACTACCAACTCTGGCTATCCTCCACAATGCACTGCGGTAAACAAGTGAAGACATAGCCCATGTTTACATTAGACCGTATCAGCGGATCATCAGATTAACGTTTTTAAAACGATTAGTGTGCACACAGCAACACCAATACACGATTTGTGTGCACATAGCAACGCCAATACACGGATACGCTCGGCTCCGCAGGCATCCTGCGCTCCAAATCACTCCGCCCTGAACAGCGAGTGCCCTCTGGAGGGTGCGCACTCTGGCCTTGCGCAGCTCACACAGCGCGCGAGTGAAGTGCACAAGCCACGATTCGGGACTGAGCCGCTGTGTGTGTGATCCCAGTGCATATCACTTACTACTTGCAAGTGGAAGGATGGCAAGCCTAAAGACAATCATAACTACACAATGGGCAGTATTTGCATCAGTATTTGCAGTATTTTCATACTTTTATACTCTTTAATGAAAGGTGATACAAGGCGGAAGTCCGCGCCGTTTTTCAGCAGTCGTGTCACATGACCAACGCCAGCGAATCAGGAAGGTGGATGTCACAGTGACGTTGTCCAATGAGACGCCAGCTAGAGCTCAGCACA
This sequence comes from Neoarius graeffei, assembly GCF_027579695.1. NCBI lineage: Eukaryota > Metazoa > Chordata > Actinopteri > Siluriformes > Ariidae > Neoarius > Neoarius graeffei. The sequence continues at coordinate 38,348,233 of NC_083574.1, read as the reverse complement.
GCGTATCCGCGTATTCTGAATGTTTACACAGCACCGGAGCTGACACGATCTGGATTGAATATGTGGACGCTGGCGGATTCCCGTTTCCCGGCGTTTCCAGGCGGTTTAATGTAAACGGACAGTGCATCCGCGAAGAAAACGAGACAGATACGGTCTAATGTAAATGTAGCCATAGTTATGCTTGGGGGCTATTGCCCATTGGTGTGAATGTCACTGTGAATGGTTGTTCGTCTCTGTGTTAGTCCTTGAATAGATTGGCGACCTTCCCAGAGTGGACCCTGCCTTTCACCCAAAGTCAGCTTCAGTTTCCCCTGCAACCCTGATGGATAAGTGCCATTGATAATGGATGGATGGATAGATAATAATTAACTTTCAATTAATAGATTAATGAAAATGATGTTTCAAGCATGAGCTGTTAATTAATTTAAGACGTTAATACAAAAGAACGTCAGATGTGCCTTAAGGGAGACTGTTTGGGCACACCAGGTGCTGGCACAGGAAAGACCTTTTTCTTTGACTTTTGGATAAGATTTTCAGAGTATTTTAATGATTATATTTCAAGGAAAAATGTTTCAGTGGGCAATAGATAGGTTTTATTAATGTTTTATATTATGCACAAATGCTAATGTGCTGAACACTTTGCCATTATTTAAAATATATTTTGCATTTACATACATACGGTGGTGTTTGAAAGTTTGTGAACCCTTTAGAATTTTCTATACTTCTGCATAAATATGATCAAAGCATCATCAGATTTTCACACAAGTCCTAAAAGTAGATAAAGGGAACCCAATAAACAAATGAGACAAAAATATTATACTTGCTCATTTACTTATTGAGGAAAATGATCCAATATTACGTATCTGTGAGTGGCAAAAGTATGTGAACCTTTGCTTTCAGTATCTGGTGTGACCCCCTTGTGCAGCAATAACTGCAACTAAACATTTCTGATAACTGTTGATCAGTCCTGCACACCGGCTTGGAGGAATTTTAGCCCATTCCTCCATACAGAACAGCTTCATATTTGTGAGTAGCAAAAGTATGTGAACCTCTAGGATTAGCAGTTCATTTGAAGGTGAAATTAGAGTAAGGTGTTTTCAATCAATGGGATGACAATCAGGTGTGAGTGGGCACCCTGTTTTATTTAAAGAACAGGGATCTATCAAAGTCTGATCTTCACAACACGTTTGTGGAAGTGTATCATGGCATGAACAAAGGAGATTTCTGAGGACCTCAGAAAAAGCGTTGTTGATGCTCATCAGGCTGGAAAAGGTTACAAAACCATCTCTAAAGAGTTTGGACTCCACCAATCCACAGTCAGACAGATTGTGTGCAAATGAAGGAAATTCAAGACCACTGTTACTCTCCCCAGGAGTGGTCGTCCAACAAAGATCACTCCAAGAGCAAGGCGTATAATAGTCAGCGAGGTCACAAAGGACCACAGGGTAACTTCTAAGCAACTGAAGGCATCTCTCACATTGGCTAATGTTAATGTTCACGAGTCCACCATCAGGAGAACACTGAACAACAATGGTATGCATGGCAGGGTTGCAAGGAGAAAGCCACTGCTCTCCAAAAAGAACATTGCTGCTTGTCTGCAGTTTGCTAAAGATCATGTGGACAAGCCAGAGAGCTATTGGAAAAATGTTTTGTGGACAGATGAGACCAAAATAGAACTTTTTGGTTGAAATGAGATGCGTTATGTTTGGAGAAAGGAAAACACTGCATTCCAGCACAAGAACCTTTTCGCATCTGTGAAACATGATCACGGTAGTATCGTGGTTTAGGTCTGTTTTGCTGCATCTGGGCCAGGACGGCTTGCCGTCATTGATGGAACAATGAATTCTGAATTATACCAGCGAATTCTAAAGGAAAATGTCAGGACATCTGTCCATGAACTGAATCTCAAGAGAAGGTGGGTCATGTAGCAAGGCAACAATACTAAGCACACAAGTCATTCTACCAAAGAATGGTTAAAGAAGAATAAAGTTAATGTTTTGGAACGGACAAGTCAAAGTCCTGACCTTAATCCAATTGAAATGTTGGGGAAGGACCTGAAGCGAGCAGTTCATGTGAGGAAACCCACCAACATCCCAGAGTTGAAGCTGTTCTGTATGGAGGAATGGGCTCACATTCCTCCAAGCTGGTATGCAGGACTGATCAACAGTTACCTGAAATGTTTAGTTGCAGTTATTGCTGCACAAGGGGGTCACACCAGATACTGAAAGTAAATGTTCACATACTTTTACCACTCACAGGTATGTAATATTGGATCATTTTCCTCAATAAATAAATGACCAAGTACAATATTTTTTGACTCATTTTTTTTTACTGGGTTCTCTTTATCTACTTTTCGGACTTGTGTGAAATTCTGATGATGTTTTAGGTCATATTTATGCAGATATATATAAAATTCTAAAGGGTTCACAAACTTCCAAACACCACTATTTGTAAATGCAATATCAGTGGGACAAAAATGGAATGGTTGAATCACCATTCTACCATAACAGTTCCATGTTTTGAATACAGAACTGCTGTGCCAGTTCACAAAATATGCCTTACAAAGTGTATTTGATGTGGATATATTCATGTTGTCATTCTCTAAGCACACTGGTGTGCGTGATTTGGCAACTCCATTGGTAAAGTAATAAACTGAGCAGAATATTATTTCATTGAGTTCCTCACAGTCATAATTAAAGTCGAATGTTAATGATGAGAGCTAAGTGTCTTACTCTATTTGGACTTAATTAATACCCGGGTTTATTTCACTGTCTATTACTACATGAGAATAGAGTCATGAGTGTGCCTTGCTCAATAAAAAGTAGAGTATTGATGTTTTATAACAACTAAAAAAGGAAGCCTTTGGTGCTTTCCAAAGACTTTTCCATTAGCTGGCTGAGTAAGAAGCATAAGCTTAAGGACCACATGGATTTTTTAAAGCTTATGATTATGACTAGCTTATGAGCCATTTTCAATTCATGTGGGCCAGCCTCTTAGAATTGTGTTCTGAATTGGAGCCAGAATTAGAGATCAACATGGAGAAATTATGCAATTCCCCAAAGGCCTACCTTTACAGGGTATTCTGCAGAAAGTACCTTTCAGCAAAAACTGGTCAATCTCATCCCATAGTCATCCTTAGATTATACAGAATGTTATAATTAGATATTATGCAAATGCAAAGTTTCCTTATGCTTAGAGTGAACAGGACAAAATGACAATGGAATTTGCAGTGATCAACAATTTTTCAAACAATCTGCACATAGACAATAAAAGCAGTAGATAATCCATCCATCACCTACTATAACTGCTTATCCTGTACAGGGTCGCAGGCAAGCTACCTATCCCAGCTGACCATGGGCAAGAGGTGGGGTACACCCTGGACGAGTAGACAGATCATCGCAGGGCTGACACATAGAGACAAACAACCATTCATACTCACATTCACACCTACGGTCAATTTAGAGCCACCAATTAGCCTAACTTGCATGTCTTTGGACTGTGGGGGAAACCGGAGCACCCGGAGGAAACCCACACAGACACGGGGAGAACATGCAAACTCCACACAGAAAGGCCCCCATCAGCCACTGGGCTCAAACCCAGAACCTTCTTGCTGTGAGGCGACAGTGCTAACCACTACACCACCGTGCCGCCGCAGTAGATAATGAATTTGTGTATTATAATTTGCATTATGGCGGCACGGTGGTGTAGTGGTTAGTGCTGTCGCCTCACAGCAAGAAGGTCTGGGTTCGAGCCCCGTGGCCGGCGAGGGCCTTTCTGTGCGGAGTTTGCATGTTCTCCTCGTGTCCGCGTGGGTTTCCTCTGGGTGCTCCGGTTTCCCCCACAGTCCAAAGACATGCAGGTTAGGTTAACTGGTGACTCTAAATTGTCCGTAGGTGTGAATGTGAGTGTGAATGGTTGTCTGTGTCTATGTGTCAGCCCTGTGATGACCTGGCGACTTGTCCAGGGTGTACCCCGCCTTTCGCCCATAGTCAGCTGGGATAGGCTCCAGCTTGCCTGCGACCCTGTAGAACAGGATAAAGCGGCTAGAGATAATGAGATAAGATAATTTGCATTATCACCCCATTAAAATGCCCCTCTCATGGAAACCTGAATGTTCCTCAGTTTTATGACATAAAAGAGCTTAATATAATTTGTAAATATTGTTAATTTATTTCAAAATGCACCACTCACACCCTCATACATAAGATCGATTTATGAAAACTCAGCTGCATTAACAGTCCTCTTCTTGTTTTGTCACAGAGAAACATACTGTATGTAAATCCCCTGCTCATTTAGTTGCAGCAGATTAGTTCCACCCATTCACGTCACAGCAGGGAAGCCCCACCCCTTCCATTTACAGCAGGTTAGCCATACCCATTTATTTTACTGCATGTTAGCCTCACTGTGGCAGCAGGGGTGTGGTCGATTGTCAGCTGTGGATGGAGAGGAGGCAGGTTGAATCAACATGTCACACTTGATCAGTTTCATCTGGGTTGGACTACTGGCAATTTTTGTTTATGTGTCTCTTTTGTGTGTGTTTGCAGAGAGAATATGGTGACCAGAGGAAGAGCTGATCAGGACAAAGCCATGAGTGTGTGCTTATGTGTGTGTAGAGTGCAAATAAATTGCTGAAAAGTGAAAGTAAACCAACTCCCATTTTATCATTTCCCTTGAAGCATTAGAGTGTTATACTTGTGCCAAACCCCAGGATTTTTCAAAGAAGCACTGTCATGGAGTCATCACCCCTTGCTGAGAATATCCAGACCCTCACCAGTGTCCAGCTGCCACTGCAGCCATGGAAGCATTCACTTGGTCGCCTTCACAGTAGGTGCTCCTGTCGGAGGAAGCCCAGCTCACAGCCCAACAGCTCCTCCTCATTAACCTGCTGGAGTACTCAAACCCCAAGTGGACTATCTTGTTATGGGTCAGCCGCACCCCAAAACAGCATCCTGAGCATTTCTGCATACTGACATTCAGTGAACTCGGCCAACCATTTGCCTTTTTGCAACAGCTCTGAGACGCCTGCCGAAAGAGGTGCAACACTGATAATGTCATTGACAGAGTGGTTCTGGAGCAGTTCATCATTTGGCTGCCAGAAGGGATGGTGGAGCGGGTACAGTGACACCACCGGCATTACTGGAAACTGGAAGAGGCGATCCGGCTGGCAGAAGACCATATGGCAGTGTTTCCACAAGCATATAAGCCCCCTACCCCCCTTTCTTTCTCTCTCTCTCTCGCTCTCATCATTCCCCTGCTTTGCCATTCCCTCCCCTTGCACCACAGAAACAGTGACCAATTCCCCTGAAACTAGCTCGCCAAATCTGTGTCCCTCCCCATTTTCCATCACCCCTTCTCCTTCCAGCTCAATGTCTCCACAAACTCCATCTCTCTCCACAGATGGAACCATCCATGCTCACTGGTACCAGGGCACAGTCCGGGTAGGTTTGCAGGCTCAGCTGGAAATTTGGGCAGTTCCAAGATCAGCTTTCTGTCATGGAAATGGGAATTCTGATCCGGATTCCTGATGCACCTCATGCCTCCCCCGATCAAGCAGGAAAGTACTGCATGTCACTGAGTATTCAAGGGATTACACATCAGGCCTTGGAGGATCATGGTGTAACCAGACCACAGTCCGTCAAAACCTGATTAAATGTAGGGCATTATGAAATGCATGATTGGTGAAGGTGAGGTGTGTACATGGATATGTTTATGAGTATCCACCAGTACCCATCATAATTAAATTCCAAGGGAGAAACTATAGTATACAGGTGGCAGTTAGTCCTTGGCTCACCTATCCATTAATTCTGGGGACAAATTGGCCAGGGTTTCAGGCATTAGTGAAGCACATGTTTGTGGATGGTCATGATGAAGTACAGTATGGAATGTATGCAGCGTTGACTCGAGAGGCAGTCCCAGGGCCATCTATGTTGGCTCCATGTCATGTGGACATGAAGGGTGGGGAGGGCTCTGTTACAGCCACCTCATCAGTTTACAGTAGCTTAATCTGTACCATTCACCTTAGAGCAGGTTAGTCATCCATTCTCTTTACAACAGGTTAGCCACACCCATTCACTTTGCAGTAGTTTAACCTCACCCATTCACTTTAAGTTCGCCCTGCCTATTAATTTTGCAACAGGTTAGCTCCGCCCATTCATTACATAACTGGTTAGCCTCACTCATTCACTTTACAGAAGGTCAGCTCTGCATAATAACTTGACAGCAGTTTATAGCTGCACCCATTTGATTCACAGAAGATTAGCTCTGCACATTCTCTTTACAATAGTTAAACCTGTACCATTCGCTTTACAGCAGGTTAACATTTCCCATTTACTTTATGTTACAGCAGTTATCTCTTGCCCCTTTTCCACCAAAGCAGTTCCAGGGCTGGTTCGGGGCCAGTGCTTAGTTTGGAACCGGGTTTTCTGTTTCCACTGACAAAGAACTGGCTCTGGGGCCAGAAAAACCGGTTCCAGGCTAACACCAACTCTCTGCTGGGCCAGAGGAAAGAACCGCTTACGTCAGCAGGGGGGCGGAGATGTTAAGACCAACAACAATAACAAGACCGCGAAAGATCGCCATTTTTAAGCGACAAGAAGTCATCCTCATACCGTACAAACGCAAAGTCATCCATTATTATTATTATTGTTGTTGCTGCTGCTTCTTCTTCCGTGTTGTTTTTGCTTCGATATTCGTGCCAAGGTTTATGCAAACGTAGCGACGTAACTGATGTATACAGTGACGTAATGACGTATACAACAGCGTAACTGACGTGTACAGCGACGTAATGACGTGGCTTCGCTTAGCACCGCGAGCTATGGAAAAGCAAACTGGTTCTCAGCTGGCTCGCAAGTTGAATGAGTTGTGAACCAGCACCAGCACTGGCCCCGAACCAGCCCTGGAACTGATTTGGTGGAAAAGGGGTATCTGAGGTTTCTGAGTAATGATACAAGCTGCATTTTTTTTTCTTTTTAACTTCAAGAGAGAGACTGCTGAGTGAAAGACTATAATGCAAGAATGTACTGTAAAAGACTACATAACACTGGTCCTTAATTATTCCATGCCATCCATCCTCTATATTGCTTATCCATCAAGGTTGCAGGGGAAACTGGAGCCAATCCCAGCTGACTTTGGGAAGAGGCAGGCTACACCCTGGTCAGGTCACTAATCTATTGCAGGGCTAACACACAGTGCGTTTACATGTACATAGAGAGAATCGAATTTCTGCCATTGCTTGACTGAAATTGAAGTTCAAAATGTCATGTATACACCTTAATTCGGCTGAAATTGAACCGAACTTGATTTCTCGGAATCGAGCTACACGACCTAGATTATGCGATTTCTGCCAAGCTACTTAGTGCATGTATACCCTATTGAGCTACGTATTCGAGCTACTTACTTCAGCACTGCCCCTTCCGGAAGTGACGAGTGATGAGACCACAAGCGGGAAACACAACAGCATCGGTCGGCATGACAACGAATCATGACAACGGCATGAATCTTTTCTTTTTGTGGCACTGTTTGCACTGTTAAAATTTAGCTCACTTACTGTATCACCAAATACATCTGTACAGCTGTTGCATAGCTGTGAATTGTGTACATAAACAAGTCATTGTATTTGTGTGTGTGTGTGTATATATATATATATATATATATATATATATATATATATATATATATATATATATATATGTCCAACATCTGAAGAATTTCAATAAAAGCAAAACAATTGAACTTTTTGTGTGCTTATTAAGACATAAGTTAAATTGTAAGCAAAAAATGGACTTTAGAAAAATATACAATTGTGCAAAATAAGTTGTCTTACAAAACAGTGGTCTGCACAGGACAGTTTGTAGCCATACAGTCTGTTAGAGCAAGCCTAACAGCTTGAACACGGAACTGTCAGTGTTGCCAGATTGGGCGGTTTTAAGTGCATTTTGGCGGATTTGAACATGTTTTGGTCTGGAAAACGTCAGCAGTATCTGGCAACACTGCTGATAACTTTGTTTATACTCTTGAATAGCTCTTCTTCATGATGACAACCGGAAGTGTACCAACACGATGGGGCGTGTAGCACCACCTGTGGCTCGGGTGCACAATGCACCTCACACAATAGCTCGATTTCATCGTGTGCATGTAGGATTGGATTTCTCTGGCACCCCTGCTGGGACCTTCAGCTCGATTACCGACAGCAGCTCAATTTGGATGTGTATGTAAACATAGTCACAGACACAAACAACCATTCACACCTATGGACCTAGATCTAGAATAGCCTGACCTAATCTGCATGTCTTTGGACTGTAGGAGGAAACTGGAGCACCCAGTGGACACCCAGGCAGAACATTCAAATTCCACATAGAAAGGCCCCAGTCAGCCATGAGGTTTGAACCCAGAACCTTCTTCCTGTGAGGTGACAGTACTAACCACTGCACCACCATGCTGTGCTTGTTCAATTTCATTGTTTCTTAGTTAATACAAAACTTTGGCAAACTGATGTGCTAAAAGAGGAATAAAAACACTTCAGGACATGCTGTTATTGGCCACCTGATCACTAATTCTCATCTCATCTCATCTCATTATCTCTAGCCGCTTTATCCTTCTACAGGGTCGCAGGCAAGCTGGAGCCTATCCCAGCTGACTATGGGCGAAAGGCGGGGTACACCCTGGACAAGTCACCAGGTCATCACAGGGCTGACACATAGACACAGACAACCATTCACACTCGCACCTACGGTCAATTTAGAGTCACCAGTTAACCTAACCTGCATGTCTTTGGACTGTGGGGGAAACCGGAGCACCCGGAGGAAACCCACGCGGACACGGGGAGAACATGCAAACTCCACACAGAAAGGCCCTCACCGGCCCCGGGGCTCAAACCCAGGACCTTCTTGCTGTGAAGCGACAGCGCTAACCACTACACCACCGTGCCGCCCCTGATCACTAATTATTTTCTTATAACAGTATGCAGTATAATGTTTAATAGCAATATTTTTTTTCACATTCTAAAGTTCCAAGAGTGTAAATTCCACTTATGTTTTCCTTATTGATTTTACCAGTGTTTCAACCAATACAAGAAGGATCATGGTCCTGTTTTATATGCATAGGAGATAAATAAACAAATGCAAGCATGTTAATGGGACACACCTTACTCCACTTGGGATTTTTGGCAGGAGGTGTTCATAAGACATACAATTCTTATAAGTTTGAACCTATGGAACCTACACATAGTTTGATATATAAGGCCCCTAGAGTTTTATAGTTCTTAGTTATCTGGCATTCTGTGTGGGTCAAAGCAATTTGTTATGCAAAGGAATTGTTGTTGTTTCACATCCCCCCTCCCCCTTCATGCAGCACAATTATGCAGTGCCTCGTAAAGGAGTAATGCTAGGAGTTTTTCCTCAGCAGTGAACCTCATCTGTTTATAATGAGGTTTGACAAGAATACCAGTTTGTATGTTTAGCGGAACTGATACGCAACAAAATTTCCCTGTAAGAAGTCCTATTGTAGTGTTAAAATGAACACGTAGTGTACGCTGGAGTCCAATGGGACTTACTGAAACACTTTGGGTGTTAAGAAAATGTTGTGAAGCAATAGTGAGATTTGGACAGTTTGTTTTCTTTTGGGTTTTATTTTTTGCAACACCTATAATATCCAAAGTATTGATGGTATTTGATATTACATTATTTGATACAGCCACTACTATCCTAGACTAATACTATATTATCTAAGTTACTGGATCAACCATTATGTATGCCATGCAAACTTCAATGAAAAACTGCACTAACTGTACAAAAAAAGAGTATTTTTCCATCCCTACCCCTCTCAACCAACCCTCTCCCCACTTCTTATCAACAGCTGAATCTCTGAAGTGTTGAATCTTTGGTGTGGGCACATTGTATAGCATAATAATGACAGCATGATGGGCAGCCATTATAAGTCTATTCTATTCAGATTCACATTTCCCTGGGAAAGTTCACCAATCATAGACCAAGATAAAAGTAGTGAGTTCAGCTAATTCTGTATAATTGGTGAACTCATCCATCACTCTCCTGCAGTTTTCCCTACCCAGCTGAAATAAATGGTATTGCTTTCTCATGCTGGATGCAAGTTTACATGTGTGAAGTCAGCAATATAACGTGTAATCCATTTTCATCAAGGAACTCATGCTTTGGTGGATCACTCAGGTGTCATAGAAAAATAACTGATATCCTAGCAGGTTTTTGGCCAATCTGACAGCCTATTGAAACATATTCAGTGCTACAGGGAACATAGAATGATACAGTAGAATGACCAGATAGTACAGATAAAATCAGCAGAAAAGAAGTCTGATTGACTATGATACTGATTGTACATTCTATAAAATATGGGATATAGGTGGCAGCGAATCATGTTTCATCCTCACAGATACAGAGTCCCCATGTTCATGTGTTTTGCTCCAGGTTCTCCAGTTTCCATACTCCTCCACAAAAACATTGGAGGTGTGCTTTGTCATAGAGAGAGGCCCGTAGGTGTGTGTGTGTGTGTGTGTGTGTGTGTGTGTGTGTGTGTGTGTGTGTACAAATAGCTGTGAATGCGAGTGTGAATGGTTATTCGTCAACAGCCTCTTTTACACAGCCTGTTCAAGGTGGGAATCTTACACCTTTATTCCACCTCATGTTCTGTATAAAATGTCCAAATGTCAAACATGGGTCTGTGTTGTTCCGTCTCTGAGCCGTCATGATTGGTAAAAACAAAGCCAGAATCAATGTCTGTGTAAAAAGGACAGCCAGCATGGCAGGACAGGGGTGTGGCACTTTTGACATTGATGTTCTTTTTTCTGAGACCAGCACCACATGTTAACAATTCAAACATCTCCGTCTACAGCATCTAAGGTCCGTGCACCTTTCTCCCTCAAATCACATCCAACCTCTCTTCACTTTCTCCTCCAGCATATTTCTGATTGAACAAACATGTTGCTTGCATGAGTCTCTCCACTCCTCTCTTCTTCTCCCTTTTGCTCTGATTCTTTCTCTCTTTCTCTCTCTCTGTTTGCCAGTGCAGTTTAACATCTCATAGCCGATATAATTAGGCTATGACTTCCCTTAAACATTAATTATTTAATGGAAACATCGGTTGTGTTTGGCTAACAAAAGCACCACAACACTCGGTTCACCTGCCATTGTTTTGAAAGCAGTGCCATATGGGGTCTAAATGTTCTGGGTATTCATATTTCCAACACATAGATATGTCACCTTAGATGCCCATGCTTTGTTGTGATATGTTGTCAAAGTCCTTCCCACACCATTCATGGCGTGTTTGGCAGTGCCGATCTCCGTTTCATAGCCCTCAGCTTCTCGCCTATATTACATAGCTAGGGTTACAGTGGGGGGCTAGTCCTCGGGTAACCACGAGAGTTTGACTCCCCACTCACATCTGTATTGCAGCATGCCTTGCCAGATGGCAGTAGGCATCATTTTTATGAGGGTATGTCCTGACCATGAGTAGAACTCGCGATCTCCCAATCGAGAGGCAGACACACTAACCACTAGGCCACTTGCCGGTTATGTTGTTAGTTCAGTGTAAATCACTAAAGCTGGAATATTGAGTACTAGCAGGTTACCCGGCGTTGCCCGGGTTTTGCAAAATTATGAGTTCCCTCCAGACTTTCATGTCAAATTTGTTGAAGATCCATTGAGAAATGGTGATGTTAACCCAAGAAAAACAAAAATCCAAACTTCCACCACCCAGAGGCCCACCGGGAACCCCTGCGGCCCAAATATGGAATGTCTGAGTTTTGCCAAATTGTGGCTATCTCCTGTACCTACAAGCCAAGTTTAGTGAAGATCTGTTGAGAGTTTGTGTTGATAAATGTAACATGAAAGGCATTGAGGGAGGGGGTGGGTAGATGTTGTGCCCCCCAAGGACCTCCCTTGGGCCCATACATGAGTTTTGTTTATATCTGCAGAAATTTCGGGTCATTGCTGGACCTAGTTGCCAAATTTGGTGAAAATCCGTTGAGAAATGGTAACATTAGCTCAAGACAAACAAACAAACAAACAAACAAACAAACTTTGGCACTTATTATATAGATAGTCCTTATGCCAATATTGTGGAATATCTGTGTAAAAAAAAAAAAATATATATATATATATATATATATATATATATATATATATATATATATATATATATATAAACATCAGGACTTAAGCCAGTGTAAGATGTTGTGTGCCTTGTCATAGAAACAAATAATTTCCAAGTCTAAGGAGATGGATCCCCACTTCTTAGAATTATCTCATCTCATTATCTCTAGCCGCTTTATCCTTCTACAGGGTTGCAGGCAAGCTGAAGCCTATCCCAGCTGACTACGGGCGAAAAGCGGGGTACACCCTGGACAAGTCGCCAGGTCATCACAGGGCTGACACATAGACACAGACAACCATTCACACTCACACCTATGGTCAATTTAGAGTCAAAAGTTAACCTAACCTGCATGTCTTTGGACTGTGGGGGAAACCGGAGCACCCAGAGGAAACCCACAAGGACACGGGGAGAACATGCAAACTCCGCACAGAAAGGCCCTCGCCGGCCACGGGGCTCGAACCCGGACCTTCTTGCTATGAGGCAACAGCGCTAACCACTACACCACCGTGCCGCCCACACCACCGTGCCACCCTTCTTAGAATTAATTCAAGTTAATTCCAACATCTACACACTATTAGTCAGTTATTTTCTTCCCAGTGCCATGATTTACTGCATGGTCATTAAAACGAGCAAGCAAGTTAGTCTACTAATAACACATTCTAGAAATTCATTAATCTGTTTATCTTGGGACTCGTGTATAATTGGGGAATTTGTAAAAAAAAATCTACTTTCTCTTTTCTTGCAGCTACTAAAGCAGAAAAAGGGAAGATGCATCTTCACCATTTATTACATCACCATTTATTTTCAACCTTTGTGTCTATGATTGGGTGGGTATGAATGTGTAAAATTTCAATTTGAGGTTTCTGTGAACATAGCAGGTGAAAGTTCTTTCAGGCTTATTTGCTGCTTTCTCATTTATATTCAATTTCCTGTTATTCCTCTTGTACAGCTGACTGTAAACACACGTTTCTCAGATATTACCTTTTTAATGCTCATAGATACCCTCCCATGGTTTCACAGTTAGAAACTGTTCAAAAGACACTCAGTCAGGTTGGCACAAACAATGCAGGTCTAGATGGAAATGAACATACAGAAGGACCTAGTTTGAGAGATCCATACATTAAGAACTTCTTCATGTTTCATATGCAATTGGAAACTAAACTACTAGATCCATCCTTATCCATCTAGGGTATTGTTGAGGAAATGACTGGTTTAAATGGAATTTGCCAATAATACAAGAGGAATTTTTCATGCAAAAGATTTCATAAAACAGATTTGTATCTTTCCTCTTGGAACTAATTGCACCAGACATCAGTACTTGAAGAAGAAATTAACATATGTACAAAAACAAAATGTTTACTGACGTAGAAACATGACAATATGTTTTTTGGAAGATTACATTTTCAAGCAGCCATGGAATAAGTGTCAGCAAAATGGTCCATAATGTACTAGAAGATGTTTGCAATGGATCTAATATATTTAGATCCAATGATATTTTACGGAGCCAGATTTAACCTTAAACCTTACACTGTACCAAGACTGCTAAGTTCTCTTGGGTTGTTAAGGAAAGAAAGAAAAAAAAAAAGATTGTTAGCAAGTGGTTTACATTACAATGAGGCTTTTGATGATACAAACATTGAAAATTTGCATCTCATTCTTCCTCTCCAACATAAGAAATTATAAATACTGTGGCGAACCAATGCTACACTCAGCATTGTTGTATGATTAAAAAAACAAAAAATTCAGAAATTAATGGATTTTTGACAGCATTTGGTAAATTGTAAAAGCAAAAGTCCCAAATATTACTAGTAGTCATACATATTATGATCAGAATTATTATAATTATTTGCAAAATTATCATATTTGGAGAAAACATTTCTAAATCTGTCTGTGAAGATACTCAGTCATCCAGGTACATAGTAATCTGTGGTTGGTAGAAGAGAGCAACTGGACTTGCTTGAAAAGTCTTGAAGACATTTCGCCTCTCAGCCGAAAGGCATCCTCAGTTCTGTCTGTCTAATAGGGAGTATCAAGTATTTATCCTCTCATGGATCATCATAGAATCCGAATCAGAATGCTGATGGCTGCATTGTAGGTGGCTGATAGATGTCATAGACACCCACCTCTGTTCAGTGATGGTCATTCCAGGTTGACAAAAATGAACGATCCCCTCTGGCTAAGATGTCTGCCAGTTTTCTGGAAGTCCTCTCATACTCCCGCACCAGTCGAAGGGAACTCATCCCAAAGTGCGTAGAAACATATCTGTGAAGATACTCAGTCATCCAGGTACATAGTAATCTGTGGTTGGTAGCCATCAGCATTCTGATTCGGATTCTATGATGATCCATGAGAGGATAAATACTTGATACTCCCTATTAGACAGACAGAACTGAGGATGCCTTTCGGATGAGAGGCAAAACATCTTCAAGACTTTTCAAGCAAGTCCAGTTGCTCTCTTCTACCAACCACAGATTACATTTCTAAATCTGCTATTTCTGGAGGTACTGACTAATCCAAAGACATCAGATATACGATTTGACTGCCAGCTTCCTTGAGATGATAGTTGAGAACTATAATGTTGTAATGGATGCTTTACAAGATGGCAAAGAATCTGTTTATGGAGGGAAATCAGACTTAGTGTTTAATGCAGGGGATGCGGCATATGATCTGAAACTCTACCTCAGGTATATTGAAAAAAAAAGAAATGATCCTTTTTCAGCACTGGCCTAATTTAGTGATGATTAAAAAACAAACAGTAATAGTATAAGACACAGAAATCAATACACTGACATATATATACACAGTGGTGCTTGAAAGTTTGTGAACCCTTTAGAATTTTCTATATTTCTGCATAAATATGACTGAAAACATCATCAGAATTTCACACAAGTCCGAAAAGTAGATAAAGAGAACCCAGTTAAAAAAAATGAGTCAAAAATATTGTACTTGGTCATTTATCAATATTACATACCTGTGAGTGGCAAAAGTATGTGAACCTTTGCTTTCAGTATCTGGTGTGACCCCCTTGTGCAGCAATAACTACAACTAAACGTTTCCGATAACTGTTGATCAGTCCTGCACACCAGGTTGGAGGAATTTTAGCCCATTCCTCTTTACAGAACAGCTTCAACTCTGGGATGTTGGTGGATTTCCTCACATGAACTGCTCGCTTCAGATCCTTCCCCAACATTTCAATTGGATTAAGGTCAGGACTTTGACTTGTCCATTCCAAAACATTAACTTTATTCTTTTTTAACCATTCTTTGGTAGAACAACTTGTGTTATTAGGGTCATTGTCTTACTGCATGACCCACCTTCTCTTGAGATTCAGTTCATGGACAGATGTCTTGACATCTTCCTTTAGAATCAGATGGTATAATTCAGAATTCATTGTTCCATTAATAATGGCAAGTCGTCCTGGCCCAGATGCAGCAAAACAGGCCCAAACCATGATACTACCACCACCATGTTTCACAGATGGGATAAGATTCTTATGATGGAATGCAGTGTTTTCTCCAAACATAACGCTTCTCATTTAAACCAAAAAGTTCTATTTTGGTCTCATCTGTCCACAAAACATTTTTCCAATAGCCTTCTGGCTTGTCCATGTGATCTTTAGCAAACTGCAGACGAGCAGCAATGTTCTTTTTGGAGAGCAGTGACTTTCTCCTTGCAACCCTGCCATGCACACCATTGTTGTTCAGTGTTCTCCTGATGGTGGACTCATGAACATTAACATTAGCCAATGTGAAAGAGGCCTTCAGTTGCTTAGAAGTTACCCTGGGGTCCTTTGTGGCCTCACTGACTATTACACGCCTTGCTCTTGGAGTGATCTTTGTTGGTCGACCACTCCTGGGGAGAGTAACAATGGTCTTGAATTTCCGTCATTAGTACACAATCTGTCTGACTGTGGTTTGGTGGAGTCCAAACTCTTTAGAGATGCTTTTGTAACTTTTTCCAGCCTGATGAGCATCAACAATGCTTTTTCTGAGGTCCTCAGAAATCTCCTTTGTTCATGCCATGATACACTTCCACAAACATGTGTTGTGAAGATCAGACTTTGATTGATCCCTGTTCTTTAAATAAAACAGGGTGCCCACTCACACCTGATTATCATCCCATTGACTGAAAACACCTGACTCTAATCCTAGAGGTTCACTTACTTTTGCCACTCACAGATATGTAATATTGGATCATTTTCATCAATAAATAAATGACCAAGTATAATATTTTTGTCTTATTTGTTTAATTGGGTTCTCTTTATCTACTTTTATGACTTGTGTGAAAATCTGATGATGTTTTAGGTCATATTTATGCAGAAATATAGAAAATTCTAAAGAGTTCACAAACTTTCAAGCACCACTGAGTGTGTGTATATATATATATATATATATATATATATATACACACACACACACACACACACACACACACAGTATGAGCTCATTGGACAACACAGTTGACAATGATGGTCTGCCATGTACAGATATTTCCCTGCCACTGCACACTGGAAATTAGCCATCCATTACTTTCCTGAGGTTCTTCAAAGATAATCATACCATGGCTTTACTTCAAAATTCTTGAATTGCATTGTTGGTGAAATGGTCCAATCATTTTGGGAAAATTATTTGTTATTATATACCTGAATGTTATAATGGCCAATGTTATTGATCTGATTATCTGTTGAACACTAACAAAAGCCAATAGTACATTGTTTCCTCAACTTTTGTTTTGTTACAAATATGCTTTCATCTGTGAATGATTATTTTTTAAAAAATGAAACAAACTATTATGGTGCATTTCATGCATTAATTTTTCATATGGAATCCTACGCAGAACAGTAACAAGTGTTGCCAGGCAAAACAAACCTTGCCCGGCCTTTCCAGTGACTTTGACCTTGATCCAATTACCCCCAAAATTTAATCAGGTAATCTACGGACCATTGCCCACCTACCCTAAAAATTTTAAGTCAATTGGTACAACCATCTAGACGCTAGATTTTTAACAGACAGACACAGAAACAAACCGCACTGATTACAATACCTCGTCCCGCTTACTCCGTTACGGGCAAGGTAAATATCCAAGCACAACCAGCACTACAGTTTGACATGAGGCCAAAAATTACACAAAATTCAAATAGTAGACTACCATCACTCCAAAATGACACATAGAAAATGTAATGTGGTATATGCATACTTTGTGTCCTGTGTATGCACAAGGCACACAGAGGGAAAGTGCTCTCCAATTTGATTTCAGCAGGAAAACAAATAAACTGTACATATGTGTTTATCAATGTCTTGTCACATAATGTGCTAGCTGCTAGACATTAGAGAACTTAAGCTCAATGCCAAGCTAATACAATTCTCACATCTGTTCCTTTAGCAAAATGTGCTTGGCCCTGAGGTACAATGCAATTCACTCTGAGTGCTACCGAACCACTATCCAAAGCCAGTCAAGTGCACTGAGTGGTGGCAGCAGCTTCAAACCTTTGGCTACCCTGAACATGATTGAGGAAACTTTTGTGTTCTTCCTGTTTTACGGGTTGTCCATTTAATTAATCTATTTAAATGATTTTCTCCTATATAAGCAGGTGAATTGTGTATATATGAAGTGAATAACATTGACTATCTCATTGCAATGGCACTTGTCAAGGGGTGGGATATATTAGGCAGCAAGAGAACAGTAATTTCTTGAAGTCGATATATTGGAAGCAGCAAAAATGGGCAAGAGTAAAAAATAATAATAATAATAATAATAATAATAATAATAATAATAATAATAATAAATAAATAACCTGATGAAAAAGTTTATGCTGACACCTTTCTGTTTTAGCCAGCAATAACTTTTTCAGCAGTTTGTTCTACAGTAGCTCTTTTGTGGGATTTGACCATATGGTCTAGCCTTCATTCCCCATGTGAATCAGTGAGCCTTCAATGCTCATAATCTTTGAGACAAGCATATATTACTGGCAGGATCAACCAGGTTGAGCCGCCTCGTCTGTCTCTCTCTCTCTCTCTCTCTCTCTCTCTCTCTCGTGTGTCTCGCTCATCTCTCTCTCATGTGTCTTGCTTGCTCTCATGTGTTTTGCTTGCCTCTCTCTCTCTCTCTCTCGCTCACTCATCTCTTTCTCTCTCTCGCTCACTCGTCTCTCTCTCTCTCTCTCTCTCTCGTGTCTCCCTCTGGCTCATCTCTCTCTTGTCGCTCTCTCTCTCTCTCACTCTGGTTACCTCTGACCCTGAAGACACAAAGAGAGACAACTAAGTAGATGCCCAGCAACCAGACACAGTTGAGAACTATCACGCATTACCATTTTATAAGGAACACCTAGAAACCTGCAAATGCTGATCAAGAGCTTCAGTTAATATTCACATCAAGCATCAGAATGGGGAAAATATGTGACCTCAGTGGGTGCGTTTGAAATGGGGAAACTGCTGTCTCAGAAGGATGTCTAACAAGACTGCAAGGCATCAAGGGCCATTCAAAATGGATCAATCTCTTGTTTCCTGTCTTCTACCATGCCTTCAAACTGCCTCCAGTTGAAACCAACATTGATGTATCCTTGATGGTGTCTACTACCCATAAATCTGTGGGGCAGCTCCCTGAAGCAATAGGAAAAAAAAATAGATTAAAAGAAAGATGGTGGACCAAACTTCACAGAAAAGTGGTTTCGTATACAAGAAATAAACATTGTACTATCTCCTATAACCCATGACTGTAACCAAATCCATTTGTTGGATATGATTTTGGGAGGCAACTTTTAGCCAACTAGCTAACACTCTGGTTTTGTTACATAGCATGCTGACATCACACATTACTGTGAATGCTATCCTAAAAAGTCCACAGAATATGGCTTCAGTGCACAGTCCTGTCTTATAAGACAGTTGTCTATTACGGCAGTGAGACAACAAGGCAGCAACCTTCTGTTTCGATTGCAGCCAGTGACTGTGGTTCATTGTTTGTGCCAGATGGGTTGGTTAGAGGAACTTTCAGAAACTGCTGAATGCCTGGGAATTTCAAGCACAACAGTATCTGGTGTTTGCCCAGAATGGTGTTAAAAACAAAAAACATCCAGTTCTGTAGGCAGAAACACCTTATTGGTGAGAGAGATCAGAAGAGGATGGTCAGACTGGTTCGAGCTAACAGGAAGTCTATGGTAACTCAAATAAACACTATATATAATCATGGTGAGCAGAAAAGCATCAGTATGCACAACACATTAAACCTTGAAATAGATGGGCTACAACAGTAGAACAACACATCAGGACCACTGATGTTCACAGCCAAGAACAGGAATTTGATGCTATAGAGGGTTGAGGATCACTGTAAATGGACAGCTGATGATGGAGGAAAAAGACCATAACATGTTGTATTATTATCATTATCATCACATCATCATCATCATCATCATCATCATCATCATCATCGCAGCCACTTGCAGGCGAGTATGGCGGCAGGAATGGTTGAGCAGCACAGAGACTCAGCCATGTCCTTGCTACAGGGTCTGAGAGTGCCATTGAGCAGCGGCCTTCCTCCGTTCACGATGCACAGCTTCTTCAATGAGTCGGGTGTTTTCAAAATGTAGAACACCTTTCCGAATTGTGTTTCTCCAGACCTGTCTATCTGCCGCTACTTGTTCCCACTCATTAAGGTTGATTCCACACTTCAGCAAGGAATGCTTTAGAAGGTCCTTGTGTCTTTTCTTTGGAGCACCAACTGATCTAGTACCATGAGACAGCTGTGAGAAGTAGGCTTGTTTTAGTAGGTGATAATTCAGCATTCTGTAGATGTGTCCAACCTATCTGAGTGGATAAGGATGATGGTTGATTCCAGGCTGGAAGAAGAGGCTCTCTCAAGTACAGCAGCATTTGTTACCCTGTCCTGCTGTTTGATGTGCAGAATTCGTCTCAAGCATCATTGATGGTATGTTTCTAGCTGTTTGATCTATTTCTGATAGGTGACCCATGTCTCACAGCCATAGAGAAGAGTAGGTACAGTATGATAATGGCATTGTAAACCATAATCTTTGTGTTGGATTGGATGTCATTATAAGAGTAGTTTGGCCATGCTGAGCTCTTCGGCAACCAGGTTTTTGTGTACTTCTCGCCGTCGCCAGGTGAGACAATGCGTCGGCTACCCCGTATGTGGCAGTGTCCGGACTTCGCTCACTTCTCACTGGTGCCGGTGACAGCGCATCGGTTAAAACCCCATATGCGGTAGCATGGTCTGTAATCGCTGAAATGTAAACCATTCAGCAGCGTGGGCATGTTTAATGGGACTGGGCTCACAAAACCAGAACCAAACTTAGTCTTTTGACTTTCTGGATCCGGGGCAAGACGTATTATTACACTGTAAAAAAAGTTACACCATATCTAATCAATAAAAATGAGGCAACCATTTACAGTCAATATTATTAATTAAATTTCACAATGTTTGGTATTGAGTAAATACAAATTAATTAAGACCCTTAAAATGCATCCATTTAATATGAGTAGATTCAAATAGGAAAACATAACAGAATTAATTAAAACCTAAACAAAAAAATTGATTGGATTTGAAAACTACTAACTATCCATAATGTTTAAAAACTACTCATGAAAATTAATTAAATTCTACCCATAATGTTTAAATACTGCTCATGAAAATTAATTAAATTTTGCCCATAATGTTTAAATACTATTCATACAAATTAATTAAATTCTACCCATCAATGATATATAATTAATAATCAATTATCTACATTAATCTGGGCATTGATTTGAATTCAATTAATGCAATGAATTAAATCCAACTACACTTTTTTCGGATGCCTCCTGGACGCCTCCCTGGGGAGGTGTTCCAGGCATGTCCCCCCGGGAGGAGGCCCCGGGGAAGACCCAGGACACGCTGGAGGGACTATGTCTCTCAGCTGGCCTGGGAACGCCTCGGTGTTCTTCCCGAGGAGCTGACCGAGGTGTCTGGGGAGAGGGAAGTTTGGGCTTCCATGCTTAGACTGCTGCCTCCGCGACCCGGTCCCGGATAAAGCGGAAGAAGACGAGACGAGACGAGACGAGACGAGACTTTTCTTAAGAAAAACTGTCCATTGCCATTTACGTCAATCAATGCAATGAATGAAAACTAAATACATTTTTCTAAAGAATACATAAATCTAAATACATTTTTCTAAACAAAAGTACAGAACACAATTGATAGTCAAATTTGTACTTTATTAACCATTAACATAAGATGGACATGTTGCAGCATTGTGACCTTAACATAGGGTGACCAGATGTCCCGGTTTTACCGGGACAGTCCCGATTTGGGGTTGTGTGTCCCGAGTCCCGACAAAAGTCTGTCGGGACATGGATATGTCCCGGTTTTCACCACTGGCGACTGAGCAGCGTGGGAATCATTAGCGGAGAAATGTCTGCATTTACTATTTTGATGAATTGACCGGTGTGGCAGCGGGGGCGTGGTCAAGCGTCGGTCTGTGACCAGAGGGCGGAGTCAGGGAAGGTAAGTGGCAGAATCACTACACCTGATGTGAATTAATGTGTTTGTGTGTCTTCCCCAGTGACCGCGCCCTATATAAGGAGAGAGAGAGAGCGCTCTCTCCCCAACCAGACGACTGGAGTGTGTGCGTTGGCTGGGAGAGTTAAAAGTTTGCTGAAAAGTGAAAATAAAAATAGTTTTGTGAACTCAGTTCTGACCTGCTGTCCTTCTGTGCTCCACCCACCCATACAGACTGTCACAGTGGTGCTGAAACCCGGGACCGAGCACAGAAGGACGGCAGGCCAGAACTGAGTTCACAAAACTCTTTTAATTTTCACTTTTCAGCAAACTTTTAACTCTCCCAGCCAACGCACACACTCCAGTCGTCTGGTTGGGGAGAGAGCTCGCTCTCTCTCCTTATATAGGGCGCGGTCACTGGGGAAGACACACAAACACATTAATTCACATCAGGTGTAGTGATTCTGCCACTTACCTTCCCTGACTCCGCCCTCCGGTCACAGACCGACGCTTGACCACGCCCTCGCTGCCACACCGGTCAATTCATCAAAATAGTAAATGCAGACATTTCTCCGCTAATGATTCCCACGCTGCTCAGTCGCAAACGTTGCGAGTGGCGAAAACCGGGACATATCTGTGTCCCGACAGACTTTTGTCGGGACTCGGGACACACAACCCCAAATCGGGACTGTCCCGGTAAAACCGGGACGTCTGGTCACCCTACAGTTAAACAATGAAGTGAAGTACATTTGACCGGAAGTTATTTTCTATTCAAATTTGCCTGATTATATTAATTTGGATTCACTTAATATTCTCTCTGTTTGGAATTACATAACCATATTGCTTATGTTTTATTAAATTACAATGTGTTGATTTTATTCTGAACATTTTTATGTGAAATGTAATTATTTTATTGCCTCAAAATCGAAAACACAATTATATTGAATATATTTTACCTTATTCATTAATTAAAATCTACTTGACCACAGAATCATTTTTACAGTGTATATGATTATCATAACTGATAATATTGTAAAGAAAACAACTAAATTTTTGTAAAATAAGTGCCTGTTTTTTTCTGAAATGTACATTCCAGTCAGAGTGTATTTTTCAGTGTATCAGAGAAACAATTATTAAATAATTACATTACTGATACAATTGCAATTAATGTCATTATAAAATGTAAATAACTGTAAAATAGCAGTAATTGACTGATTTCATAATAAATTAAATCCTGTATTGCATCATGATTTTTTTTTCATGCCAATTCATTTTCCTTTTCACCATGGTAAATGATTATCATAATTACACAATTATTATTATATATTTTTATGGTATTTCAACCAGTTTAAAATAATCCTTTTAAACACGGTACTGTGTCACTTTCTGCTGATCTTTTTTTTAATTTTTATTTATTTATTTTTAATTTTTGTCTTCTTTCTCACCAAACCTGATATTGGCCCTCGGAAAAGCATTCATTTACTTATGAAAAAATAAATAAATAAAAAGTTGGTAGCTGGTATCATGTGTTGCTGTAGTGAACATTGTGTGTGTATCTGGCAATATTTAAGGAGCTTCATTAGAAAGTCTCAGGTGCTGATAACTTTAAAGGTCAAAATAAATCTTCAAAATAATTGTTGATAGCTCACTGGCTTTTGCTCTCTCTATATATCTTTTTTCTCTCTCACTATCACTATGTCCACTGAAAATCCACTAGACACTATAAGCCAGAGGTCAGTCCTGAATCATAAGCTCTTATCTCACCTTAAAAAAGCATTTAAAAACAAACCTGAAGATAGAAAAAGAGGAGTGCTTCCATCTGCCAAGGGTCTTCTCTTTCTTTGGTAGCACTTTATTTGAACACACTTTCATATGCACTGAATAAATCTTTTATAAAACAATGCTGGAGAGTTTATGAATGTATGACATTGTCTTTCAAATGAAAGAGAGAACCGTGAATTGCCGTTATGAATGGACTACTGCATAACACTGTTGGAAATATTACTTTCATTACCGCTTTAATTTGAGGGCAATACAATTCTTTCATTTGGCTGTGATATGGTTTTTATAAGTGAGTGAATTTCTACTTCAAGAGTTTTGACTTACATAAAGTCTTCAATATAGTTTAATTATACACTCAGTGGTTATTAATGTGTTATAAATCCAGAATGCAGCTCCCTTCAAATAATGTGTTTTCTATTACCCAATTTCTATTTTTATTACCCAAGCCTCAGTAATGTGTTAAGAATATTAAGGAAAGACAATGAAGAATATCCATTAAGTGGGCTTAAAGTGGGTGTGAGTTTTCAGATAACTAAACATGATAAATAACAGATTAGATCTTCATTTCAGTTGTAAACCAAATGTTTGTCCTTACTGTGCAAAAGTCTTAGGCACATGTAAAAAAATGCTGTCGACCAATAATGGCTTAAAAAATAATGAAATTAAATGTTAACATTTTAAAAAATACTATAAACAGCAGTAAGCTATAATAAAAGAAACAAAGTCAGTATTTGGTGTGAGACGACTCTTTGCTTTAAAAAAAATAAATAAATAGTAGTCTCAGGTACAGTAAGTGCAGTTTTATAAGGAAATGAGCTGTAGGTTTTACTGAGCATCTTGCAGAACCAGCCACAGTTCTTCTGGACACTTTGACTGTCACACTTGCTTCTTAATTTTGTACTAAAACCCAGCAGCCTTCATTATGTTTTCTTTTTTTAATCTGGAGAGTGCTCTCTTTATGTAATATGCTCCTCAGATACAATTTTTTTTGTAACATTTAATTTTGTGCTGGAAAATGAATGTTTGGACTCTAAAATGCTTTTGTACTGACTCAAAAATGTAGAAGTCATAAAATAGAAATCTATAACAAAGTTTGTATGAAAAAGAAAAGGTGTCTGCAAAGAACTGGAAACCAGAGGTTTCAACTGTGACACGTGGAAACTGGGGTGAATACGTCACATGGTGAGTGGTAATGCCAGTCTGACGGAACATGGATTGATTGCCTTGCTGATGAGGAAAGGTCCTAGGTACCTGGGAGCCAGCTTGCGGGAGATGGTTCTGAGTGGCAGGTGGCATGTGGAGAGCATGACTCGTTGCCCCACTTGGTAGGTGGTGTAGTGGTTAGCGCTGTCGCCTCACAGCAAGAAGGGTCCGGGTTCGAACCTCACGGCCGACAGGGGCCTTTCTGTGTGCAGTTTGCATGTTCTCCCCGTGTCCACGTGAGTTTCCTCCGGGTGCACCGGTTTCCCCCACAGTTTAAAGACATGCAGATTCAGTACAATGGGGCCACTGTAATTGGCACAAGCTGTTGTGGTTCCCCATGCCATGATATATGTACATATATACATATATATATATATATATATATATATCTTCCTATGGCAAAAGCTAAATAAATTAAAACTTAGAGCGGCATTTGTCGGCCTGCCTCTTGGATGCTAGGGCGGAGCAAATGAGTCTTCTCCGGGACATTGCCCACATCCTCCTGCAGCAGCGTATGAAGATCTGGGCTGAGGGTACGGTGACCTCCTCCTCTTGGTTGGGGAAGAGTGGTGGTTGGTAACCTAGGGAGTATTGGAAGTGTGAGAGACCTGTGGCAGATGAAGGAAGAGTGTTATGAGAGTACTTGACCCAAGGTAAGTACTTACTCCAAGAACTGGCATCCCTGGACGCCATGCATCTGAGTGCCACCTCCAAATCTTGGTTCTCCCGTTCCACCTGGCCATTGGTTTGAGGGTGGAAGCCTGAGGAGAGACTACAGGAGGCCCCAATGAGTTTGCAGAAGGCCCTCCAGAACTGCATACTGAACGGAGGACCCTGGTAGGAGACGATGTCAGTGGGGAGTCTGTGTTTGCGGAAAATATGGAGGATGAGTAATTTGGCAGTTTCTTTAGCTGTGGGAAGCTTGGGCAGAGGGATGAAATGGACTGTCTTGGAGAAACAGTCAATAACTGTGAGGATGCATGTGTTGCCACCTGAATTGGGGAGTCCTGTGACGAAGTCCAGGGCGATGTGAGACCAGGGTCGATGAGGAATTGGGAGGGGTCTAAGCAAGCTGGCAGGGGGTTGATTGGCTGTCTTGTTCCGGGCAAATGTGTCACAGGCTGCCATGAACTCCTGGATGTCTTCCTTGATGGATGGCCACCAGAAGCGCTGTTGGACGAGTGCCAGGGTTTGAGCAGCTCCCAGGTGACAAGCCAACTTGGAGCCATGACCCCACTGCAGCACCTGGGTTCACACAGAACAGGGAACAAACAGATGGTTAGGTGGTATGTTGCTTGAGTTACCTTCACCGGGGTCCTGCTCCAGGGCCTTCTACATGAGCGTCTCAACCTCTAGAATTACAGCTCCTGCCAGGCAGCATTGAGGAAGGATGGTCTTGAGTGGCTTGGACTCCTCTTGGTGGGAAGAGAACATCCTGGACAGGGCGTCGGGTTTGCCGTTCTTGGAGCCTGGGCGGTAGGAGAGCGTGAAGTTGAACCGGGAGAAGAAGAGACCAATGGGCTTGATGGGAATTGAGACATTTGGCAGACTTGAGGTACTCCAGGTTCTTATGGTCGGTCCAGACTAGGAAGGGGAGATCTGACCCCTTGAGCCAGTGCCTCCACTCCTCCAAGGCTAGCTTGATGGCCAACAACTCTCTGTCGCTGATGCCGTAATTACATTCAGCAGGGGACAGCCGGCGAGAGAAGAAGGGGCAGGGGTGGACCTTGTTATCACTGGCCCTTTGGGAGAGAATGGCTCTGACCCTGGACTTGGAAGCATCAACCTCCACGATGAACTGTTTGGTCGGATCGGGTATGGTGAGAATGGGTGCTTTGGTGAACTTGCGCTTGAGCATGGAGAAGGCTTTCTCTGCTTCCTCCCCCCACTTGAACTTGGTCTTAATCGAGGTCAAGGCAGTGAGAGGTCCAGCCACCGTGCTGAAGTTGTGGATGAAGCACCTGTAGAAATTAGTGAATCCCAGGAAATGCTGGAGATCTCATCGTGAGGATGGGGTAGGCCAGTCTGCGACTGCCTCAAGCTTGAGGGACTCCATCTGGATCCTAGCCAGGGAGATGATGAACCCCAGAAATGAGACAGAGCTCTGGTGGAATTCACTCTTTTCCACCTTGACAAACAGCTTGTTTTCTAGCAGGTGCTGGAGGACCTGCCAGAGGTGGCCCCGATGTTCCTCCAGGGAGCGAGAGAAGATCAGGATGTCATCCAGGTACACAAAAATGAAGATGTTAAGAAAGTCCCTTAGGACATCGTTGACGAGTGCCTGGAAGACTGCGGGTGTGTTGGTCAGGCCGAAAGGAACCACGAGGTACTCGTAGTGGCCAGTGGTGGTGTTAAAGGCCATCTTCCACTCGCTCCCCTCCCTGATCCTGACGAGATGGTAGGCATTGCGTAAGTCCAACTTGGTGAATATCTTGGCTTCCTGGAGTAGTTCAAAGGCCATAGACATGAGTGGTAGAGGGTAACGGTCTTGATGGTGATGGCATTGAGACCTTGAAAGTCAATGCAGGGGCGGAGGGACTTGTCCTTTTCCATGAAGAAAAATCCTGCCCCTGCTGGGGAGGAGGAAGGGCAGATGATCCCAGCTGCCAGAGACTCGGAGATGTACTTCTCCATGGCTTGCCTTTCAATGGGAGAAAGAGAGTAGAGTCACCCTTTGGGTGGTGCCATCCTGGGCAGGAGGTCAATTCCACAGTCATAGGGTCTGTGAGGAGGGAGGGACACTGCTTGGGTCTTGCTGAAAACAAGTCTTAAGTCCAGGTATTCCAGAGGCACGTGAGAGAGGTTGGGAAACTCGCTGGCTGAAGGCTGCAGTGGTTTGGCAGGAGGCAGAGCGGAGTTCAGGCAGGAAGCTAGGCAGGAATGGCTCCAGCCTAGGATGGTATTATCGGTCCAGTTTAGGTGGGGGTTGTGCTACATTAACCAGGGTAATCCTAGGATGATGGATACGTGGGGGTTGTTTGTGCCATTAAGTGTCAGGACTGTGAGAGGGACGTCGAGGGCGAGTCACGGAATTCCCAGACGCTTTGCGATGGCAGAGCAGATCAGGTTCCTGTCCGCCCCTGAGTCAACGAGAGCCTGGAGATCGTGATGCTGGTTGTCATGGGTGACGATGACAGGGAGTAACGGTCGATCAGCGGGGGGCTGGTTCCGAGTGTTGTCCACCAGGGCCCCTCGATTCACTGGTGGTCTCGTTCCCTTTAGTGGGCAGGCTTGGCAGATGTGTCCTCACTGACGGCAATAGAAACAGGCCCCTGTGCTCTGCCAGCGCTGTCGTTCCTTCACTGATACCCAACCCTGGTCTACCTGCATGGGCCAGAATGTACTGTTAGGGG
This sequence comes from Neoarius graeffei, assembly GCF_027579695.1. Lineage (NCBI taxonomy): Eukaryota > Metazoa > Chordata > Actinopteri > Siluriformes > Ariidae > Neoarius > Neoarius graeffei. Next base: position 38,320,289 of record NC_083574.1, on the reverse strand, counting down.
AGGTGGAGGTGTGGTGAGAAGGATCCACAAGCAGAACACAGACAGTAATCTAATAAAAAAAGTGATTTAATCCAGGGAAAAAGGGCATGGCAAAAAGGTGAACAAACGGGACAAAAACAAATGGCAAAATAGTCCAGGTAAAAAGAGACAAAAAACTTGACAAAAACACAAGGCAGACAAGGACAAAAATGCTAGAGCAAAAAACCATAAACAAGAAGAAAACCCTCAGTGCAAAAACCATAAACTAGAAAAATAGCTTGAGCAAAAACCATGAAATGCAATAAAAGCACAGAAACAGCTGGAATAGCAAAACAAGATGTTCTGGCAAAGTCAGGGTCTGAGAACGGCCTTTATATAGGCAGGGGTGAAAACCAGGAAGTGAGTTGAAGGTGAGCTGGGTATTCCCGTCCCAAATCCGGATCGGCGCTGGCATGGGAGAGCCGTAATCTGTGGAATGGATGTTCGGGGCAGAGCATGACAGGTTGCTCTCTTTTTTTAATACAAAACAAGAAATATTTTTTTACAGTCTGATGGATGGATGGATGGATGGAGTAATTGATGAATAAAAAAATTAAGTGATGAATAGAAGAATTGATGACAATTTGTCAGTAAACCTGCCGAAAACACACAAATTACAAACATGGACACTCAACTACAATCCCCAAGCTCCACAGTGCCCTCTGTCACCAGAGTATTAATTACAGCTGACACTCATCTCCTCAATTAGCAATTTGTGGAAAAGGCAAAGCAGACTGCTCTGAATGCTCAGGGATGCTTACTGGGTGAACATCAACAGATGCTTTGCAGATCTCAAAACCCATATGACACAACTAGCAACTGTGATGTTGCAGACCCTCCTACCGCACCCTGAGCCTCTTCCTAGCCCCACACTACAACTTCCTACACCCAAGAAATTTGCCAGAGACACTCTTGACTGTAAAGGTTTCTTGCCTCAATGCTCCATGTATATGCCTAACCTCTCTGATAAACATAAGATTGCTAAATTCCTTTCTTTCTTCACTGGTAAAGTGCTACGCTGGGCAAGTACAGTGTGGAACAAGGACCATGAGCAGGCCACTTCTTATGAGCAATTCCTCTCTATGTTTAAGAGAGTGTTCTACCATGAACCGGAGGGTATTGAAATCAGTGAAAGTCTGCTCACCATTTCACAAGGTTCCCAAAGCATGGCTGAATATGCTCTCGACTTCAGAACATTAGCAGCAGCCAGTTCAGGGGCAGAAGGGAACTTCATCAGCCGCTCTATCATGTATCTCTCATCTTCAAGTCAATATTTCATCCAGAACTGTGGAGAGTCCTCAACCTGACTCCCTGGATGGTGTCCTGGAATGTGTTACATGGACCTGCAGGTGGTCTTTAGCAAGGGAAAGGTGTGTGGGCTACCACCACATTGGCCCTATGACTGCGCTATTGACCTACTGCCAGGCATGTCACCACCATGGGGGCGTATCTATCCCCTGTCCCAGAAGGAACACATTGCCAGGGAAGAGTACATTCAAGAAGCCCTTAAGCAATAATACATCCACCTGTCCAAATCTCCCACTTCTGCAGGTTTCTTTTTCATGGAGAAACAAGGTGGTGGACTTTGACCATGTACTGATTCCAGAGGTTTGAACCAGGTATCTGTCAAATACCCTTATCACCTTCCTCTAGTTCCTGCGGCACTAGAACAACTTGGATCAGCTAAGATCTTTTCCGAGTTGGATTTACGCAGTGCATACAACTTGATCAGGATCAAAAAGGGTGATGAATGGAAGACTGCCTTTAGCATGACTGCCAGCTATTTTGAGTACCAGGTGATGCCATATGGTCTTTCTTCGGCACCTAGCATGTTCCAATGCTTAATCAATGACGGGCTATGGGACATGCTAGGTACATATAGCATCGCGTACATTGATGACATCCTGATCTACTCCCCAGATGAAGAGAGTCACAAGAAACATGTCAGGACTATCCTGAAATGCCTGCTAGAAAATCACCTCTACATCAAAGCTGAGAAATGCAAGTTTCATCAGGTTTGAATCTCCTTCCTAGGATATATTATAAGTGCCGAGAGAGTTAGCATGGACTCCTCCAAGGTCTCCATGGTTACATCCTGGCCCACATCTACCTCTGTAAGAGAGCTTCAGCATTTTTGGGGGTTCATGAATTTCTATCAATGATTCATCAGGGGCTTCAGTACTATAGGTACCCCGTTAACGACTTTACTGAAGAAGGGACCAAAGCACCTCTAGTGGAGCCCCAAGGCTGATGAAGCATTTCAGCATCTCAAGCAGGCCTTCACCTCTGCTCCGGTCCCTCAGCATCCAGATTCCACTAAACCTTTTACAGTAGAAGTGGATGCATCTGACACAGGAGTAGGGGCGATTCTGTCCCAGTGGTTTGGTGAGAAACAGAGACTACCGGTACATCCTATAGCATTCTTCTTGAAAAAACTTTCTTCTGCAGAAAGGAACTATGACATCAGCAACAGGGAACTGCTTACCATCAAGCTAGCTCTCAAAGAGTGGTGGCATTGACTTGAAGGGTCCACTCACCCTTTTATTATTCTCACAAGACCACAAGAATCTGGAATACCTCAAGAAAGCCAAGAGGCTAAACCCTCACCAGGCCAGGTGGGCATTGTTCTTCATGAGGTTCAACTTCACCATTTCATTCTGCCCTGGTTTCAAGAACACCAAGGCCAATGCTCTATCTTGCAGTTTTGGTTCCATGCACCAAGGTTTGGAAAACCACCCCATTCTTTCATCTCAATGTTTAGTACAGTCCATCACCTGGGACCTGGACCAAGAGATAAGTAACTCTCAACCACAAATTCCTCCAAATAACCTCCCACCTGGTCTACTGTACATGCCCAAGTGGTTTTGAGGTCAACTAATCACATAGGCCCAATCATCACCTGCCGCCGGTCACCCCAGCAGTCACCGCACCCATCAAATATTAAAGAATAAGTATTGGTGGGAAAACATGCTTACTGAGGTTAACCAATTCATTGCATCTTGTTCTATGTGTGCTCAGGCTAAAGTTCCTAGAACCCCTCCCACTGCCAGATTGTGCCCCCTCCCAATTCCTCAGAGACACTGGTCCCATGCAGCCATTGACTTCATCACAGACCTCCCACCCTCAGAGGAGAACACTATCATTATGGTAGTCATTGACCACTTCTCGAAGGCTCTTAAGCTCATCCCCTTACTGGGCACCCTAACGGCATCTCAGACAGCAGAACTCCTCTTCCAGTATGTGTTTAGGTACTATGGTATCCCAGAGGATATAATCAGTGACCGGGGCTTCCAATTCATCTCTCGCTTCTGAACTTGCTTTATGGAGAAACTAGGGGTAACAGTGAGTCTTAAATCAGGCTACCACCCTCAATCCAATGGCCAAGTGGAAAGAGCCAACCAGGAGATTGGCTGCTTCCTGAGAATCTTCTGCATGCGCAACCAGGGGGACTGGGCACGCTTTCTCCCTTGGGCTGAGTATGCACAAAACTCCCTCAGACACTCCACAACACAGTTAACACTGTTTCAGTGCATACTTGGCTATCAACCACCGTTGTTCCCCTGGGATGATGTGCCAAGCCAAGTACAAGCTGTGGAAGATTGGCTCACACACAGCCAAACAATATGGGAGGAGGTTCACCAGTGTCTCGAAACAATCATTGCTAAGTATAAAGAATATGCGGACAAACACAGAGGAGAGAATCCAGACTTTTCCCCGGGCAACAGAGTATGGGTGGCCACTAGAAATCTTATAGAACCTAACACCTGTAGAAAGCTCTAACCATGTTACATTGGGCCATTCAAGGTATTGCATCATATTAACAAGGTCTCCTATCACTTAGAACTCCCTCCTCACAGCAGATTGTCTTCCACGTTTCATGTCTCCCACTTGAAACCAGCTATCTTAGGCCCTCTTGCTGAAAACACACCAGTCCAAGAACACCCTGAACACCTTCTAGATGGGAAACCATCTACCAGGTAAATAAGATACTCGACTCCAGACACAGAAGAGGGCAAGTCGAATACCTGGTAGATTGGGAAGGTTATGGACCAGAAGAACAAAGCTGGGTTTCTTCCAGAGACATTCTAGACCAGGGGTCATCAAACTATGGCCCGTGGGCCGACTCCGGCCCGCCACCCCCCTTTGACCGGCCCCCCAGCCCCTTTGCCCCCCACCACTTGAACCAGCCCTATGAGGCAATCCCCAAAAGTGGTCATGGCCTATTTTTTTTTAATTGCTTTTTGGCAAATAATAACAACGTCTGCATCTTGTATTTTGTTGATTTTACCAATTAAAATTGATATTTAGTTATAAAGTGAACTATTCATATTTTCCGAATTTTCGTCATATGCTCACGATCAAGCAGTGACAGACAGCGCATGCGCAGAGAACTGTCAGTGTTCAGGACAGCAAAATGGCTAGTGGTCAGCAAAAAGTTGACAGAGAGTGCAGAGTTTTTAAAGAACAGTGGACCACCGATTATTTTTTCGTTCAGTGTAAGGACCGTGCAGTTTGTCTTGTATGTAAAGAAAGTGTGTCGGTTTTCAAAGAACATAATCTGCGTCGTCACTACGAAACCCGCCACAAAGAGTATGCTAGTTTGTGAGGGCAAACAAGAGAAGACAGGATTCGGAGGATGAAATGTGGACTGGCTGCACAACAGAATGTATTCCTTCACCAAACCCAGATCAACCAGGCTGCTGTCCGAGCTAGCTATAAGGTAGCTCACATACTAGCTACCCATGGAAAGCCGTTTACTGATGGGGACTTTGTTAAAGTATGCATGCTTGCTGTGGCCGAGGAGGTGTGTCCTGACAAGAAGGATGCGCTCAACGCGGTGAGTCTCTCCGCACCTACTATGACCAGGCGAACTGAAGATTTGGGGGACAACGTGTATGACCAGCTGAATGAGAGAGCGTCAGAATTCGAATTTTTTGCTTTGGCCATGGATGAGAGCAATGACGTGCAGGACACAGCACAACTGCTGTGATCTATTGATCTATTGCTCATATTATTATAATTTCAGGGTTTTTTTAAATGTATTTATTTTATAGGCCTATTTATTTGACCTTTATTGAGTGCTGCACACAATTATTATTAATATTATTAATATCAACAGGCCTACCTACAATTTATAATTTTCCACTCACCTTTGCCAGTGTCAATCACCTCAACTAGGCAGATGTTTCTTACCTTGACAGCTTTGATGTTATTTTTATTAGAAAATAAATAAATGGAACATCTGTGGTATTTCAAATTAAAACAAAGTGTGAAGACTCGATTACTACTTTTGCAAACCACTAGTAAAGATAAACAAATATGTGCCAGGAATCAAGTGTTGATATAGTAGTGTGGATATAGTAGTGGGGATGGCTGTGCCAGGCTAGTAATCTCTACACAATGAGGCCTGCTGGTGGTCATATTTGTCTGGGTCATACAATTCTATGTTATATAGCTGACCCAACCCCGGCCCCCCATCACAGTCAGGAACGACAATGTGGTCCCCAGAGAAAAAAGTTTGGTGACCCCTGTTCTAGACCCTCTCCTCAGGCAAAAATTACATGCCCTACATCCACACAAACCAGTACCACGAGGTAGGGGGTATGCTCGAAAAACTCCAGCTCCCAGAGGGAGCTCCTCGGGGGGGCTCTGTCAGTAAACCTGCCGAAAACACATAAACTAGAAACATGGACACTCAGAACTACAATCCCCAAGCTCCACAGTGCCCTCTGTCACTGGAGTATTAATCACAGCTGACACTCATCTCCCCAATTAGCTCTTCTCCTACTTAAGTCTCTCTCTCACACCACTCCAATGTGAAGTATCGTTCTGTTTCATCCAGTCCATACCAAGCCTTGCATTTTTCTGTCTGCCTTTGGATTTTCTGACCTTTGATAGCTTTATTTCTGTGGCAGTGGGGGCATGGTCAAGCGTCGGTCTGTGACCGGACGGCAGAGTCAGGGAAGGTAAGTGGCAGAATCACTGCACCTGAGGTTGATTAATGTGTTTGTGTGTCTTCCCCATTGACTGTTCCCTATTTAAGGAAGAGAGCGAGAGCAGAGCGGGCTCTCTCCCCAACCAGACAACTGGAGTGTGTGTGTGTGTATAGTTGAGTGTGTATATGTGTATAGTTAAGGATGAAAAGCTAAAATAAATGGGTTTTGTGAACTCAGTTCTGGCCTGCCATCCTTCTGTGCTCCACCCACCCATCCGAACTGCTACAGTGGTGCTGAAACCCGGGATTTGGAGCGTCGAAGCAGAACAGCCCCATGGAGTCCTCCCCTTTCGCCGAGCTGGTCCACGCCCTCGCCATGGCCCAGCAAAGCCAGCACCAGACACTAGTCGCCCTCTGGAAGGAACAGGAACAGCAGTTCGAGGCCCTGATGCTGGCTCAGCAGGAAGAGCGGCAGGCATCCCAGCACCTCCTCGCGTCGGCAGGGTCCACCGCCGCAGGGCCGTCCCCCTTCACCCTGACGAAGATGGGCCCGCAGGACGACCCTGAGGCCTTCCTCACATTCTTTGAGCAGGTGGCAGAGACCTCAGGGTGGCCGATGGAACAGCGCACAGCACGCATCCTCCCCCTGCTAATGGGAGAGGCGCAGCTGGCCACACTACAGCTCCCCACCGACCACCAGCTGGCCTACGCAGACCTTCGCCGGGCCATCCTCCAGCGTGTGGGGCGCACCCCCGAGCAACAAAGGCAGCGCTTCCGCGCTCTGTGCTTGGAGGAAGTCGGCCGACCGTTCGCGTTTGGCCAGCAACTCCAGGATGCCTGCAGGCGGTGGTTGAGGGCCGACAACCGCGACGCCGAGGGGATCATCGACCAGGTGGCACGGGAGCAGTTCATCGTGCGTCTACCAGCCGGAGCTGCAGAGTGGGTCCAGTGCCACCGCCAGGCGTCGCTGGATCAGGCAATTGAGCTGGCGGAGGACCATTTGGCGGCTGTCTCGACGGCAGGACAGCAGACAACCTCTTCTCCCCTCTCCTCTCTCTCTCCCTCTCCTCCTGTGTCTCATCCTCGTGCCGTTCCCCCACCGCAGAGGTGGGGGCCGGCCCCACCCCAGCCGGCCTGCCGCACCCGTGGTACCCTCCCGTTTCTCCCTTCTGTGTCTGTCTCTCCCCCCCCCACAGGTGAGTGAGCCCCAGAGCACCAGTGCAGAGAGGAAGCCCGGGCCGGTTTGCTGGCGCTGCGGGGAGCCGGGCCACCTCCAACAGCAGTGCTCAGTAATGGAGGTGGGCGCGGTGGTTCGGATCCCCGAAGCGCCAGGAGCCGCCCTCGATCAGGCCGGAGCGTATCGCATACCGGTGAGTATCCAAGGGGATACACATCAGGCGTTGATGGATTCTGGTTGTAATCAGACCTCAATCCACCAAAACCTGGTGCAAGATGAGGCATTGGGGGGAGCACAATTGGTGAAGGTGCTGTGTATGCACAGGGATGTTCACAGTTACCCTTTAGTGTCTGTCCACATTTTTTTTTGAGGGGAAAAATTTATAGTGAAGGCGGCGGTTAATCCTCACCTTACCCACTCAATAATTTTGGGGACGGATTGGCCGGGATTTGGGGAATTAATGAGTCACCTAGTGAAGAGTGGGTCCTGCCGTAGTTTAATAAGGGGAGGTCCCGGTGTCGCGTTGGTGGGAGCAGCTGTCACAGAGCCTTCTACGTCAGCTCCGTGTCAGAGTGAGGAGCCGCTGGCTCCTCCTCTCTCTCTCAGGGAATCCCTTGTGGATTTTCCATTAGAGCAGTCATGAGACGAGACTCTGCGGCATGTATTTGACCAAGTGAGAGTAATCGATGGTCAAATGCTCCAGCCAAACGCCACCCCGTCCTTCCCCTACTTCACAATTATGAAGGATAGATTATACCGAGTGACGCAGGACACTCAAACTAAAGAGCAAGTCATGCAGCTTTTGATTCCGAAGAGCCGCCAGGAATTGGTATTCCAGGCGGCTCACTTTAATCCCATGGCTGGACACTTAGGACAGAATAAAACACTAGCCCGAATAATGGCCCGGTTCTATTGGCCAGGGATTCACGGCGATGTCTGTAGGTGGTGTACGGCGTGCCGCAAATGCCAGTTAGTAAATCCAGCGGCCATTCCAAAAGCGCCTTTGCGCCCTCTACCATTAATCGAGACCCCATTCAAAAGAATTGGGATGGATCTTGTCAGGCCATTAGATCGGTCAGCACGAGGGTACCACTTTATATTAGTTCTGGTGGACTATGCAATGCGATACCCAGAAGCAGTGCCTCTTTGCAATATCTCAGCATGCAGTATTGCGGAAGTGCTCTTCTGCGTCATCTCCCGAGTTGGAATCCCGAAAGAGATTCTGACTGATCAAGGCACCACGTTTATGTCACGAACACTGAACAAACTTTATGGGTTATTAGGTATTAAGCCGATCTGCACCAGCATTTATCACCCACAAACGGACGGTTTAATCGAACAATTCAATCGCACCCTCAAAAATATAATTAGGAAATTCATAAGCGAGGACGCACGTAATTGGGATAAATGGCTCGAATCCTTGTTGTTTTCAGTGCGAGAGGTCCCACAAGCCTCCACGGGGTTCTCCCTGTTTGAATTGTTATATGGCCGTAAGCCGCACGCCATTCTAGACGTGCTGCGAGAAAATTGGGAGGAGGGACCTTCACCAAGTAAAAATGAAATTCAATATGTTATGGACCTGCGTGCAAAACTCCACTCACACACCTAACCCAGGAGAATTTGCGGCAGGCCCAAGAATGGCAAACCCGCCTGTACGACAAGGGTACATGCCTTAGGGAGTTCACACCGGGAGATAAAGTACTTGTACTGTTGCCCACATCGAGATCCAAATTGGTTTCCAAGTGGCAAGGACCCTTTGAGGTCACATGGTGAGTCGGGGACATCGACTACGAGATGAGGCGAACGGACAGGGGTGGGGCGCTACAGATTTACCACCTCAATCTGCTCAAACTCTGGAATGAGGAGGTCCCTGTGGCGTTGGTGTCGGTGGTTCCGGAGAAGGCAGAGCTGGGGCCGGAGGTTCAAAAGGGAGCATCGGCATCGCATACCTCTCTGGTCCCCTGTGGAGACCACCTCTCCCCGACCCAACTCGCGGAAGTTGCCCAGTTGCAGACCGAATTTTCGGATGTGTTCTCGCCCCTGCCCGGCCACACCGACCTCATAGAGCACCACATTGAGACGCCCCCGGGGGTGGTAGTGCGTAGCCGCCCTTACAGGCTACCCGAACACAAGAAAAAAGTGGTTCGGGAAGAACTCGAGGCCATGTTCGAAATGGGCATCGTCGAGGAGTCCCACAGCAACTGGAGCAGCCCGGTGGTTTTGGTACCCAAGGCCGACAGGTCGGTCCGGTTCTGTGTCGACTATAGAAAAGTCAACGCGGTGTCTAAATTCGACGCGTACCCAATGCCTCGTATTGATGAGTTGCTCAATCGGCTAGGCATGGCTCGCTTTTACTCGACACTGGATTTGACAAAGGGTTATTGGCAGATCCCCTTGACTCCATTATCCCGAGGAAAAAACGGGCTTTTCCACACCGTTCAGCTTACACCAGTTTGTCACACTTCCTTTTGGGCTGTTTGGGGCACCTGCTACATTTCAGTGGCTGATGGATAGGGTCCTCCGCCCCCACGCCACCTATGTGGCCGTGTACCTTGACGACATCATTATTTATAGTAATGACTGGCCGTGGCACCTACAACACCTGAGGGCCTTCCTCAGGTCGCTGAGGCGGGTGGGTCTCACAGCCAACCCGAAGAAGTGTGCGATTGGGCGGGTGGAAGTACGGTATCTGGGCTTCCACTTGGGCAATGGGCAGGTGCATCCCCAAATTAACAAGACGGCAGCGATTGTGGCCTGCCCAAGGCCCAAGACCAAAAAGGGGGTGAGACAGTTCCTGGGGCTGGCTGGCTATTATCGTAGGTTTATACCTAATTATTCGGACATCACCAGCCCGCTGACTGATCTCACTAAAAAGGGGGCACCAGATCCGGTCCAGCGGACGGAGCAATACCAGCGGGCTTTTTCTGAGGTAAAGGCTGCACTGTGTGGGGGGCCACTGTTACACTCCCCTGACTTTTCTCTCCCTTTTATATTGCAAACGGACGCATTGGACAGAGGGCTGGGAGCTGTTTTGTCCCAGGAGGTGGAGGGGGAGGATCGCCCAGTGCTGTACATAAGTCGTAAGCTGTCAGTGCGTGAGGGGCACTACAGCACCATAGAGAAGGAGTGCCTGGCCATCAAGTGGGTGGTCCTTGCCCTCCGTTACTACCTGCTAGGACGCCCTTTCACTCTCTGTTCAGACCACACACCCCTCCAGTGGCTCCACCGCATGAAGGATGCCAACGCGCGGATCACCCATTGGTATCTGGCACTCCAACCCTTTAACTTCAAGGTGGTCCACAGGCCGGGGGTGCAGATGGTCGTGGCGGACTTCCTCTCCCTTCGGGGGGGGGGAGTCGGCTGCAGGCCAGACAGCTGCCCGGCCTGAGTCGGGTGGTGGGGGTATGTGGCAGTGGGGGCTTGGTCAAGCGTCGGTCTGTGACCGGAGGGCGGAGTCAGGGAAGGTAAGTGGCAGAATCACTGCACCTGAGGTTGATTAATGTGTTTGTGTGTCTTCCCCAGTGACCACGCCCTATTTAAGGAAGACAGCGAGAGCAGAGCGGGCTCTCTCCCCAACCAGACAACTGGAGTGTGTGTGTATAATATGTGTATAGTTAAGGCTGAAAAGCTAAAATTAACGGGTTTTGTGAACTCAGTTCTGGCCTGCCGTCCTTCTGTGCTCCACCCACCCATCTGAACTGCTACAATTTCATTCACACTCTTTGTCTCATCTATATTATGTCGTTTGCCAATCGCCCGACCCTTGCTTGCTTCCTGACTTTGCTTTTAATCTCTTGTTTTGGCATTGTTGACAGTCTGCTTCTCTGCTCTCCTCTGCAATTACCTGTACATCCATAAGTGCCATAAGTGACAAAATTCGATGAATGGATTGATTTATGAAAATTGGAGTAAGTGATTGGTTGGGTGGATTGATGAATGAAGGGATGGGTGGACTTTATGATCCCAAATGGGGGAATTAGAATCTTTATAGAAAACTGAAAAATGGAAGGATGGATGAATGAAAGATTGATATATGCATGGATCAAAATTGGAGTAATGAATGGATGAATAGTGATGGACAGACAGATAGATGGATGGATGGACATATGGATGAATGAAGGGATGAGTGGACTTTATGATCCCAAATGGGGGAATTAGAATCTCATCTCATCTCATTATCTGTAGCCGCTTTATCCTGTTCTACAGGGTCACAGGCAAGCTGGAGCCTATCCCAGCTGACTACGGGCGAAAGGCAGGGTACACCCTGGACAAGTCGCCAGGTCATCACAGGGCTGACACATAGACACAGACAACCATTCACACTCACATTCACACCTACGGTCAATTTAGAGTCACCAATTAACCTAACCTGCATGTCTTTGGACTGTGGGGGAAACCGGAGCACCCGAAGGAAACCCACGCGGACACGGGGAGAACATGCAAACTCCGCACAGAAAGGCCCTCGCCGGCCACGGGGCTCGAATCCAGAACCTTCTTGCTGTGAGGCGACAGCACTAACCACTACACCACCGTGCTGCCCGGAATTAGAATCTTTATAGAAAACTGAAAAATGGAAGGATGGATGAATAAAAACTCAAGTTGTAGACAGATTGATAGATTGATATATACATGGATCAAAATTGGAGAAATGAATGGATGAATAGTGATGGGCAGACAGATGTAAGGATGGATGGATGAAGTAATGGATGAATAAAAATTTAAGTGATGAATAGAAGAATTGATAAATTCAATTAATGGATGAATGGATTTATGAAAACTGGAGTAAATAATTGGTTGGGTGGATTGGTGAATGAAGGGATGGATGGACTTTATGATCCCAAAGGGGGAAATTACAATCTTTATAGAAAACTGAAAAATTGAAGGCTGGATGAATGAAAATTGAAGTTACAAATAGATGGATATACCTGTATGGATCAAAACTGGAGTACTGAATGGATAATATTACAGTGCTTGATGGGTGGATATATGGATGGATGGATGGATGGATGGATGGAGTTTTCAAGTGAATGGATAACAATATTAATCATGACATGTTTTCAGTATTATCATTAATGGAGAGAAAACACACTTTTGTCCCCATTATACAGTCTTTGATTACTGAACTGAAAAAAAAAAACCCAAATACCTAATCATTTCATAAAATTTTTCATGAAACGTTTACATCATAAAACACAAATGATAGTTCAGAAATTTTAAATGAAATCTATAGTATCACAGCAGTAAAATCTTGCAGTCTTGTAGAAGAGACACAGGCAGGTCAAGGTGTCAACAGACCAAATGGAATGATTTTCACTATCATGCTGTTTCCCCGGAACCACACATGTCCTTACAAAAGACCTCTGGGGATTTATTTCCCTTGCTGCTTGGAGGACAGCTTGGTTGTCAAGTGTGCCCTTTCTGTCTCTCTGTGTCAGCGAGAAAATGCAGTGTAACTCCAGCCACATATATTTTCCTGCTTAAAAAAAAAAAAAGCTATATTCTGTCAGCTTTCTCATGGAAGACCTTCATATTAATGGATTAGCAAAGACTAGTGGAGACTAGATGACTTTAAAAATCTCAATCACTGAATTGCTCACACCACACAAATATTATCATTTATAATCTGTTGTTTTGTGGACATACGGTAGTGGTGTGCAAACAACACAAGCGATCACTGATGAGCCTCATGTCTTTCACCTGGAGAGATTGTCATGAATTAAATAGAAAGGTTTCTACTATATAAATCTGTAAAGATGGAATCTGTGCTGATGGCTGGCGTGTTTTTTTTTTTTTTAAAAAAAAGGATAAACAGAACATAAGATAGAAGGTAAGGGAGAATGATTTGTTGAGAAGATTCAGGCAGCAAGGACTGTCTGTTCTGCAAAGGGAACTATGTATCATGTAAAAAAAAGCTATTTCAAAAATAAAAAATATAATTATTTCACATGGGGGGTGGCACGATGGTGTAGCGGTTAGCGCTGTCGCCTCACAGCAAGAAGGTCCGGGTTCGAGCCCCGTGGCTGGCGAGGGCCTTTCTGTGTGGAGTTTGCATGTTCTCCCCGTGTCCGCGTGGGTTTCCTCCGGGTGCTCCGGTTTCCCCCACAGTCCAAAGACATGCAGGTTAGGTTAACTGGTGACTCTAAATTGACCGTAGGTGTGAATGTGAGTGTGAATGGTTGTCTGTGTCTATATGTCAGCCCTGTGATGACCTGGCGACTTGTCCAGGGTGTACCCCGCCTTTCGCCCGTAGTCAGCTGGGATAGGCTCCAGCTTGCCTGCGACCCTGTAGAAGGATAAAGCGGCTACAGATAATGAGATGAGATTTCACATGGGTGGTGTAGTGGTTAGCACTGTCGCCTCACAACAAAAAGGTTCTGCATTCGAGCTCAGTGGCTGACAGGGGCCTTTCTGTGTAGAGTTTGCAGGTTCTCTGTGTGGGTTTCCTCTGGTATCCATTTTTTTTTTTTTTTTTACCACAAATCCAAAATCTTTGAGCACAAGTTCTAAAGTATCTTAGACTAAAATACTTTAGTCTAAAATGTGCTAAAAGATGTTTGTGCTAAATAACCAGAAACCCCTTTACTCCGGGTGCTCCGTTTTCCCCCACAGTCCAAAGACATGCAGGTTAGGCTAATTGGTGGCTTTAAATTGACCGTAGGTGTGAATGGTTGTTTGTCTCTATGTGTCAGCCCTGCGATGACCTGGCGACTTGTCCATGGTGTACCCTGCCTCTCGCCCATAGACAGCTGCGATAGGCTCTAGCTTGCCCACAACCATGCACAGGATAAATGGTGATGGATAATGGATGGATAATGTGAAATAACTTCTTATAAAGAGCATGGTTATTGTGCTTACATTTTCTCCCCACCCTCCACACATACAGTGGTGCTTGAAAGTTTGTGAACCCTTTAGAATTTTCTATATTTCTGCATAAATATGACCTAAAACATCATCAGACTTTCACACAAGTCCTAAAAGTAGATAAAGAGAACCCAGTTAAACAAATGGGACAAAAATATTATACTTGTTCATTTATTTTTGAGGAAAATTATCCAATATTATGTATCTGTGAGTGGCAAAAGTATGTGAACCTTTGCTTTCAGTATCTGGTGTGACCCCCTTGTGCAGCAATAACTGCAAATAAACATTTCCGGTAACTGTTGATCAGTCCTGCACACCAGCTTGGAGAAATTTTAACCCAGTCCTCTGTACAGAACAGCTTCAACTCTGGGATGTTGGTGGGTTTCCTCACATGAACTGCTTGTTTCAGGTCCTTCCACAACATTTCAATCAATCAATCCATCAAATTTTATTTATATAGCCCTTTACAATAACCAAAAGGTACCCAAAGTGCTTTACATCGAAGCCATAAAACATAACACTAAAACACAAAACAATGTTTTATATAAAACAATACATAAAACCACAGTACATAAAAAACACAGGTTTTGACTGCGGAAGGTGCCACAGTGCTGCAGGTTATTAAAAGCCTTTCAGAAGTACATGAAATAGAACAGACGAAACAAAGTACCCCTCAAAAACAAGACTCCCCTAGTCAGGATTGAACGCCAATCTAAAAAAGTGGGTCTTCAACTTCGATTTAAAAAGGCCGAGATAAATAGTGGTGCGAATGTCGGGGGGCAGATTGTTCCACAGTCTGGGAGCAGCGACAGCAAAAGAACAATCACCCCACTGTTTATATCTCGACCTTGGCACTTCTAACACAAGCTGACCCGAAGAACGCAGGGCCCTACCATGATCACGGATAGTTAAAATCTCAGACAAGTAAGAGGGAGCCAGGCCATTGATGGCATTAAAAACAAACAACAGAAGTTTAAAATCAATTCTAAAATGGACTGGAAGCCAGTGGATTGACGACAGCACAGGAGTAATGTGTTCACGTCTAGACGTGCTTGTTAAAAAACGGGCCGCAGCGTTCTGTACAAGCTGAAGATGTAAAATTGGAGACTGGCTGAGGCCAACATAAAGGGCATTACAGTAGTCCAGTCTCGAACTGATGAATGCATGGATTGCCTTCTCGAGATCCTGCCGACTGAGAAACGGCTTCACTTTGGCCAAGAGATGGGTTTCAATTGGATTACGGTCAGGACTTTGACTTGGCCATTCGTAAACATTAACTTTATTCTTCTTTAACCATTCTTTGGTAGAATGACTTGTGTGCTTAGGGTCGTTGTCTTGCTGCATGACCCACCTCCTCTTGAGATTCAGTTCATGGACAGATGTCCTGACATTTTCCTTTAGAATTCGCTGGTATAATTCAGAATTCATTGTTCCATCAATGATGGCAAGCCATCCTGGCTCAGATCCAGCAAAACAGGCCCAAACCATGATACTACCACCATCATGTTTCACAGATGGGATAAGGTTCTTATGCTGGAATGCAGTGTTTTCCTTTCTCCAAACTTAATGCTTCTCATTTAAACCAAAAAGTTCTATTTTGGTCTCATCTGTCCACAAAACATTTTTCCAATAGCCTTCTGGCTTGACCACGTGATCTTTAGCAGGTCTCATCTGTCCACAAAACATTTTTCCAATAGCCTTCTGGCTTGTCCACATGATCTTTAGCAAACTGCAGATGAGCAGCAATGTTCTTTTTGGAGAGCAGTGGCTTTCTCCTTGCAACCCTGCTATGCACACCTAGTCTGGCTAACGCGACTTCAAAGCTCTACGAGCTATTGGTCTGGCCAAGATATTCAGCCCAACCGTTTCCCAGAGCCCGTGGTTGACCCGCCTCCCTGAAATGCCTCAGTTTGCTACTGGTTGAAGCCAGAAAAGGCTGTGATGAAGCTTAAACCAATCACAATACTCTTTCCTCTGACATATGTGATGCGACAATAGGATTCTCGCTGAGCCCCATTGATTTGGCTACTAGCGGGGCTAACTGATAGATTAAACTCTTACCGAAGCCGGTCGGGAGCAAGGCGAAAACGTCCTTCCTTTCAATAAATACCTCTAGGGCTGCTCTTTGCTCCGTTTTCAATGAGAACTTCCCATTGAATGCTTTCAATACAGCATGATTCTGTAAACAATCTATGGCTTCTGGTCGCAGTTCTACTACGTCACTGCCTTGAACATGCCTCTACCCAGGGCCATTGGAGATGCTCAAAGTTGATTGGCTCCCGATTTTTCCGGAGCTTGGAAGAGCTGGAGATAGCTTGCCTGGCCAGACTAAGCTCGCAACAGGCCCTCGTGTTGCATCACGCTTAGGATGGGCGGGCCCAGGCTAATGCACACCATTGTTGTTCAGTGTTCTCCTGATGGTGGACTCGTGAACATTAACATTAGCCAATGTGAGAGCGGCCTTCAGTTGCTTAGAAGTTACACTGGGGTCCTTTATTACCTCGCCGACAATTACACGCCTTGCTCTTGGAGTGATCTTTGTTGGTCGACCACTCCTGGGGAGGGTAACAATGGTCTTGAATTTCCTCCATTTGTACACAATCTGTCTGACTGTGGATTGGTGGAGTCCAAACTCTTTAGTGATGGTTTTGTAACCTTTTCCAGCCTGATGAGCATCAACGCTTTTTCTGAGGTCCTCAGAAATCTCCTTTGTTTGTGCCATGATACTCTTCCACAAACATATGTTGTGAAGATCAGACTTTGATAGATCCCTGTTCTTTAAATAAAACAGGGTTCTCACTCACACCTGATTGTCATCACACTGATTGAAAACACCTGACTCTAATTTCACCTTCAAATTAACTGCTAATCCTAGATGTTCACATACTTTTGCCACTCACAGATATGTAATATTGGATCATTTTCCTCAATAAATAAATGACCAAGTGTAATATTTTTGATTCATTTGTTTAACTGGGTTCTCTTTATCTACTTGTAGGACTTGTGTGAAAATCTGATGATGTTTTAGGTCATATTTATGCAGAAATATAGAAAATTTTAAAGGGTTCACAAACTTTCAAGCACCACTGTAGTATGGATGATAGAACTGGATTCAGGGATCACATGGTAGCGCATGAATTTGATTTCCTTTCTGCCTCTCATTTGCTGTTTCTCAGCACTGTTCTAAGAATTTCAAACATACTTTGAAATACTTGAGCATCTGTGTAAACTCACAGACTGAGAAAATCACATTGCTGAAGCTCTCACACTACATGGGTGGTTGCCACAGGGGTGCACAATGTTTTGTCACTGAGTTGGGGGTGGGGTGTCACAGACTGCCAAAATTAGTCTGCAAAATGGAAATCTGAATTAAAATCTAGTGTGCATTCAGAAGTGGACAAAATATGTGATTGAAGAACTTAATTATGAATATGAAACTCTAATAGAAAGAACACACTGAATTAATTAGCATGTCTTTCACCCCAAATGTACAGTGACTAACACTGCAGAGCTTTCCCATAATATTCATATAACACTTTGAAAAAGTGTCACTAATGTTGTTTTTCTGTAGTGTTACAAATGTAGAGGTTTATGAAGTATTTACTTTTTGTTGCTATTTCTTATCAGCTTGTCATATAGTACTGTCATGATTTTTCTTTTGATAAAATTAATTGTATTTTCATTAAAAATGGAATGATGATAGCCTTTTCATCTGTAGGCTTTAAATAAAAGCTAGTGTAAAGATAAACAGTTTTTTTCTTGGTCAGATTTTTTTTATATTATTTATTACAGTTAAATAAAATGCTGTTATCCAGACTGAGAAAATTACATTGTTGAAGCACTCGCACTACACAAATGGTTGCTTTGGGGGCATGCAACATTTTGTGACTGAGTTGGGGGTGTAGATGTCACAGATTTTGTAAAGTTAGTCTGCAAAAGAAAGGGAAATCTGGATTAAAATCAAGTATGCATTCAGGAAAACAGGCAGGAAAATTTCTGCATTTGCCAATAATTATGAGGAATGTACTAACACGAAGTGTATCTTTGTTCCAGTTTTACATGATTTACAGAGAAAAAAATGGCAGAGTGCATCAAGTCAGATATATCACTTTATCAAGTATTTTAAAGAAACAGAAAAAGCTAAAAAAAATATAGTTTTTTCTCCCCCAATATCTCCTGTTCCATACTCCAGCCCAGTTGGTGGTGGTAATGCACCTTTAAGTTGGTTTGTCAACCACCAAAAACCCTGAAAGAAGAAAAAAATGGTGGCCTGTGTTACTGAACCAACCAAGGATGAAATTAAAACTCTACTCGAAAAAACCCCGGAAAAAAAAAAAAGCAACAAAATATGGAATAAAAGTATTTCACAAATCGATACTGTCATTTTGCTGGATTGTTTACATGCTAATGCTTGGATCACACATTGGGTTTTCAGTCTTGTGTATGTACAACGCATCAGGACACGTGGCAGTAAGAAAGGAACGTCACAGTATCGCCAGCCTATGTAACTAATACTCTAGGATGCATAACATGATCTTGTACGCCAGGGTGCAGTGTATTTTTAAGTCCGCACTTAAAAACCCGTAGCACATACGTAGCAGCTTTGATATGACACACATACGTACATCACGTGTAAGCTGTAAAAACAAAAGCTATGCAGCAGTGACACAGCAGGAATGTTGTGCGGATGCCTTAGTTGACATGTGTCTGATGAAGGAGGCTGACTGGGTGGATGTGGCTGATGTCTTCCCTCTTTCCTTGCCCTCCTTGGGTCCTGACTTCTTCGCTGGCATGATGCTTTCTTGACTGTGACGAATGACAATGAACGCAGCGTGAGGCCCCCTTTTATACCCACCTGTGAATGCTGCAGATATGCCACAGGTACGCAGCAGCAACGTCACACGTAAGAATGAAACACCATGCCAATAAAAGCAACGAAACGGTTACGCTGCCGCCATGCATACACCTCAGTACACCATAACTTTACGTCCCTTGAACCCCATACAAACCCCAGATACGCCACAGGAACGTGACAGAAACATCACACATACACCATGTATGTCACAGGACTTTAATTTTGGATAAAATATCTTTCATTTCTGGCCATTTGACCCACATGCCACTTATGTGGCAAGATACGAGATAGTGTGATAGTAGCCTAAGTGGAAATGATTTTGTCAGACATTTTGTATAAAGTTTTTATTTATCGAATTAAAAAAATAAAAATGGTCTGTTTTTCAAAATCCAGTGAATATGGTTAGAATAAAACAGTTATTCCACTCAGTCTCATTGTACATGGCTTATAGCTAACTCAGTGGTACGCACCTTGTCGGCTATCAGGTCATATACAACTCGATTTCATGGAATAACTGTTATATATCTTGGTGACCAAGATAAGGGACCAAAATTAAGGGACCACTTTTAATGGTGGTTTTATATATATATATGGCGGCACGGTGGTGTAGTGGTTAGCGCTGTCGCCTCACAGCAAGAAGGTCCTGGGTTCGAGCCCCGGGGCCGGCGAGGGCCTTTCTGTGTGGAGTTTGCATGTTCTCCCCGTGTCCGCGTGGGTTTCCTCCGGGTGCTCCGGTTTCCCCCACAGTCCAAAGACATGCAGGTTAGGTTAACTGGTGACTCTAAATTGACCGTAGGTGTGAATGTGAGTGTGAATGGTTGTCTGTGTCTATGTGTCAGCCCTGTGATGACCTGGCGACTTGTCCAGGGTGTACCCCGCCTTTCGCCCGTAGTCAGCTGGGATAGGCTCCAGCTTGCCTGCGACCCTGTAGAACAGGATAAAGCGGCTAGAGATAATGAGATGAGATGAGATATATATATATACTGTAAATCCTCTAATATAGGCCGGGGCCTTTATTTCACTCAAGTGCATCTTGGTCCAGGCCATTATTGGAAGGAGGCCAGAATTAGAGGCAGGCCTCTATTTCTATTTGAGCAAAACAGACTACCAGTGGAATGAATAAAAACGAGATTTTGTGTCTATTTGAACCTATAAAATAGGTTCATTTATTGAAAAAGTACAGTTACCATAACGGTATACAGAACATTATCAACAAATACCGGTAATTCAGACATCCTTTCCAGCAGGGTTGAACTGTAAGGTACGCACTAGCGGTGTAATCCCCCCCCCCCCCCCCAAAAAAAAACCGCTTGCGTGCTGCAGTTTCTATGAAGAGTCGATCTATAGGCTTATACACAAAACAACGATAGAACTTTAACTTGTAATTGAACAATAGCCTTCCATGAACACAGGCTGATATTTGAACAACATATGTGAACTACACACGACAATAAACAATAAACTCTTTACAGCCTCGATTAGAATCTAGTGAACTTGCTCAGCACTACCGCACGCACAACTCTGACACACACTGTAGCGCAACGTGGGGTACATAGACTCGTTGAAAAACTCTGAGTTTACCGAAAATCAGAGTAGAAGGAGCCACCCACCCTCTGTCTGGTTTGAAGCGGTTCTGTAGGACATTGAGCTTTACAGAGTCCGGTGCACATTTTAAGGCATCTGGTTGAAGTTTACCTATGTCTGATAAATCTGATGTCAGTGATAGCGGGCTGACTCGTGGCTCATTAGTAAAGCTATCTGATGGCTCATTTGTCAGCAAGGTGGAGCAACCATCTACTTCTGATCGTAAGGGACATGGGGAGATGTAGGTGTTCTTATATGAAATTCACTGGATGTATGGCTAGTTTCAAACTCAGAGGTAGATGAAGGCAATTCCCTCAAAGGAACTGAGCTCGCATCCAGCTGCAGCGTACTGCTGCTCGGTTGCGGAGGAGTGGAAGCTGCCGGTGCCGTGTTACTAGCTGATACTGGAGAGGACTGGCAAGCAGATGACACCCCTGGATCACTGCTTTTGGACTTTTTCGTAAAAGTCTGAAACAAGCTCGTTTGTTTCAGGGTTCGTTTACTCATTTTTGACTCGCTTCTCAATAAATTCTCACACAAGCTCTGACTACTGACGATTGTCTGTCTCCGTTTCTCAAAACTGGAGAGAATCTCAGTGGTGCAAGAAAAGTATATCTGCATTGACCAATGAGCTTTCTTGGTCACGCACACCCCGCCCACTCCTGAAGCACACAAATGCGCCGGCACACACACGTCTCTCTCTCTCTCTCTCTCTCTCTCTCAAATTATGTTGCATTGCCAAAGCATTGTTAGCGCTGTCGCCTCACAGCAAGAAGGTCCTGGGTTCGAGCCCCGGGGCCGGCGAGGGCCTTTCTGTGTGGAGTTTGCATGTTCTCCCCGTGTCCGCGTGGGTTTCCTCCGGGTGCTCCGGTTTCCCCCACAGTCCAAAGACATGCAGGTTAGGTTAACTGGTGACTCTAAATTGACCGTAGGTGTGAATGTGAGTGTGAATGGTTGTCTGTGTCTATGTGTCGGCCCTGTGATGACCTGGCGACTTGTCCGGGGTGTACCCTGCCTTTCGCCCGTAGTCAGCTGGGATAGGTTCCAGCTTGCCTGCGACCCTGTAGAAGGATAAAGCGGCTAGAGATAATGAATGAATGAATGATATCTCTCTCCCCAAGGTACGACTAGTGCGTACGGCCATACGCCTGGCGGCGCCACTGATCACAATTGTCTTTCAGATCGGAACGATTGTGTAAGGCCACTATGATCTCAGAAACATCGTTGGTTATAGCCCCGGCCTGTATTAGAGTCCGGCCATTATTTACCTCCTCCGACAGCGAGACCGGCCAATATTAGAGTCCCGGGCAGTAATGGAATACAGGCCAGTATTAGAAAATTTACTGTATATATATATATATATATATATATATATATATATATATATATTACAGTACTCAGCGTAAATGAGTACGCCCCCTTTGAAAAGTAATATTTTAAACAATATCTCAATGAACACAAACAATTTCCAAAATGTTGACAAGACAAAGTTTAATATAACATCTGTTTAACTTATAACATGAAAGTAAGGTTAATAATATAACTTAGATTACACATTTTTTCAGTTTTACTCAAATTAGGGTGGTGCAAAAATGAGTACACCCCACAACAAAAACTACTACATCTAGTACTTTGTATGGCCTCCATGATTTTTAATGACCGCACCAAGTCTTCTAGGCATGGAATGAACAAGTTGGCGACATTTTGCAACATTAATCTTTTTCCATTCTTCAACAATGACCTCTTTTATTGACTGGATGCTGGATGAAGAGTGATGCTCAACTTGTCTCTTCAGAATTCCCCAAAGAAAATAATTTCTTTACACCACAAATGTGAAGGCTACAAGAAGATCAGCAAAGCTTTACTTATCAGTCAGAATACTGTAGCTAAAGTGGGACAAAAATTTAAGAAAGATGGAACTGCAACCATCTCACAGAGACGTCCAGGTCGTCCACGGAAGTTAACACCTTGACAAGAGTGTCTTCTGATGAGAAGGGTTGAAGAAAATTGGCATGCAAGTTCACTGCAGTTATCTAAAGAAGTAGAAAGCCAAACTGGGGTGACTATTTCCCATGACACAATACGGCGTACACTGCAGAGGAATGGCATGCATGGATGCCGTCCAGGAAAGAAGCCTCTCCTAAAGTCCCGGCACAAAAAAGCCTGCCTAGAGTTTGCTAGGGCCCATGCTGACAAAGATGAAGACTACTGGGAGTCTATACTCTGGAGTGATGAGACCAAGATAAATGTTTTTGGAACTGATGGCTTCAAAACTGTATGGCATCACAAAGGTGAGGAATACAAAGAAAAATGCATGGTGCCTACAGTGAAACATGGTGGTGGCAGTGTCCTTATGTGGGGCTGCATGAGTGCTGCTGGTGTCGGGGAGCTGCATTTCATTGATGGCATCATGAATTCATAGATGTATTGCTCTATACTGAAAGAGAAGATGCTACCATCAATCCACGCCCTTGGTCATTGTGCACTTTTCCAACATGATTAAACACACATCTAAGGCCACTGTTGGATTTCTGAAGAAGAACAGGGTGAAAGTGATTCAGTGGCCAAGTACGTCTCCTGATCTGAACCCAATCGAACACCTATGGGGAATTCTGAAGAGACAAGTCGAGCATCACTCTCCATCCAGCATCCAGTCACTAAAAGAGGTCATTGTTGAAGAATGGAAAACGATTGATGTTGCAAAATGTCGCCAACTTGTTCATTCCATGCCTAGAAGACTTGGTGCTGTCATTAAAAATCATGGAAGCCATACAAAGTACTAGATGTAGTAGTTTTTGTTGTGGGCTGTACTCATTTTTGCACCACCCTAATTTGAGTAAAACTGAAAAAAATGTGTAATCTAAGTTATATTATTAACCTTACTTTCATGTTATAAGTTAAACAGATGTTATATTAAACTTTGTCTTGTCAACATTTTGGAAATTGTTTGTGTTCATTGAGATATTGTTTAAAATGTTACTTTTCAAAGGGGGTGTACTCATTTACGCTCATCTCTCTCTCTCTCTCTCTCTCTCTCTCTCTCTCTCATATATATATATATATAAAACCACCATTAAAAGTGGTCCCTTAATTTTTTCCATAGCTGTATATTGCACTATCTCCGAATAGTCCATCTCAGACCATTAACAACCTGATGGTTCTGTTTCTAATTCATTCTTAACTGATTGGCTCCATTGCTTCCAAATGGAAATGAGGTAAGGGGACATCAAGTCAGAAACTTCTATCAGGGAAGTCTATAATAGGAAAACTAATTTTAGATATTCACCGATTTATACAATAAAATGCATATTCATAGGCTAGAAACATAGAGATGTCAATATGTGCTTCATCCTATATTTGTTAAATGGCTAAAGATATGTTTGGAATGATCATTTACTGTCTTCGTTTTGAGTTTGTTATTTATGGAGAGCAGATTCACAGCACGGGCGATTGCTCTAAGACAACGAGGGAGGCTCAGCCTCTTCTAAAAATGCCCTTATAACTTTAATGTGTGCGTGAGTTTCTCCCCCTCGTGACAGCGCGATGCAGCGCAGCCTCAGTGGGCTTCAATGCCATTGGGAGCTCTGCGCTTTCAATCTCAAAATGCAAGACGATTATTGGACAAATACTGCGAAAATGCCCGCCTACGGACTCCCACGGACTCCCAGCCTCAGTGGACTTCAGTGGCATTTGGGAGCTCTGCGCTTTTCAATCTCAAAATGCAAGACGGTTATTGGACAAATACTGCGAAAACGCCCGCCCACGGACTCCGAGCCTCACATGGGAGGGACATGGCAGTTTCCGCGAGGAGACTGGTGATTGGTGAAAGCGGCCAGATATTTTCTTTGATTGACAGCTCGTTTCAACTATAGATAGGCAGCGGTTACAGTGTTGCCAGATTGGGGGTTTCCCGCTCAATTGAGCGGTTTTAAGTGCATATTGGCGGGTTTTGAACATATTTTGGGCTGGATAACATCAGCAGTATCTGGCAACATCAGTTCAGTCCCATGCGGATTCGCAAGTGCTGTATTGTAAGAGATCAGCTTACATTTCGATTTCATTCATTACATACGGTTTCTACCAGCTTTTTTAGTTTGTATATATTTTCATTGTAAATAAAGTGTAAATATAGTGTTGTCAAGTTTGCTATCTTAGTTCCAGAAATTTCGTTTATTTGAGTGACTGAACTTGAACTTGAGGGGGCTAGTCAGCTAGCAAGAAAGCTGCGCACGGATGCCAAGCATTGCTGATTTAATTTTGGCGAAGCCATTTGCCAGTCTTCCTTTCGAGGAAAAAATTAAAATTAAAGAGCAGGGTAGACCAACGCCTCAAACTGACTTGGTGAAAAAGGTAGGGAATAATACTCGTTCCTTTCAGCTCTCCTGGTACGAGAAAGTGAATTGGCTAACAGCAAGTGACCCACATCAACAACAGTAAATAGGCTACTTTAGTAATATGTCATGGATGGACCAAAAATATAGAATCTATTTAAAATGTTTATGCTGAGTATATTATATTGGAATATATATTTTTCTGGATATGAATTAAACACAGCTACAATTTGGAAAACATTTTTAAACAAAAACACAGCCGAGAACATTTCACACTACAGACCTGGATTAAAAGTGAAGGGTTATCAAAATTGTCAATAAAACATTTCTCGGTCAAAATAAGTAAAATATAGGGAAAGTGTCATTGAATGAAATGTGTGGCACCCAGCTCTACTGCTGAGGTTCCTGACAAAGAGCTGCTTTCAATAATGATCAATTTTTAAACAACATGCCACAATTTTAAAATATAAAATGTGAAAATATATCCCCTCCCCCCAACACCACCAGCATGTATATTGGACAGTAGGCTAATGAGCCAAAAGAACCTGTTATTTCACAGTTTGTGATGCTGCCAACAATCAGCCAGATCAGAGGCAAGAGTATGGGCAAAAATGATGTTTTTTCTTTTAAAATCTGGAAATATCGTAACCGACCAGCCTCCCCTGTTTGAAAGACTACCAGCCGCCACTGATTCACAGATACAGATCTCTGTGTACCAGTTATAATTCATTACCTAGAATTAGTTCATTACCATTAGCTGCGGTACTTGTGTAGAATTAGTGTGTCAGTTCCATGTCTAGAAGAAGAAGCTTTTATTTGTCACATATACATTACAGCACGGGCGGCACGGTGGTGTAGTGGTTAGCGCTGTCACCTCACAGCAAGAAGGTCCAGGTTCGAGCCCCGTGGCCAGCGAGGGCCTTTCTGTGCGGAGTTTGCATGTTCTCCCCGTGTCCGCGTGGGTTTCCTCCGGGTGCTCCGGTTTCCCCCACAGTCCAAAGACATGCAGGTTAGGTTAACTGGTGACTCTAAATTGACCGTAGGTGTGAATGTGAGTGTGAATGGTTGTCTGTGTCTATGTGTCAGCCCTGTGATGACCTGGCGACTTGTCCAGGGTGTACCCCGCCTTTCGCCCGTAGTCAGCTGGGATAGGCTCCAGCTTGCCTGCGACCCTGTAGAACAGGATAAAGCAGCTAGAGATAATGAGATGAGATGAGACATTACAGCACAGTGATATCCTTTTCTTTGCATATCCCAGCTTGTTTGGAAGTTGGGGTCAGAGCGCAGGTTAGATATGGCTATGATACAGCGTCCCTGGAGCAGAGAAGGTTAAGGGCCTTGCTCAAGAGCCCAACAGTGGCAGCTTGACAGTGCTGTGGCTTGAACATCTGACCTTCTGATCAGTGACCCAGAGCTTCAACCGTTGCCCATAAAGCAGAGCAACAGCCACAATATGGTTCAGGCATGCTGTCATGTGTCATGAGATGGCTTGAATACGTGAATGTCATCTGCATGTGAATTGAATAGATGCATTTTGCCCTTCTAATAAACTTGCATTATTTATGGGGAAGATGAGACCTCAGCAGACACCTCTGCTTGCTGCCTGTGAATAAAAATGAAGACTCACAGTTGACAGGAACGAGGTTGAGTAAACAATGGGATAAATTCTCAATAATGCCATGTATTCTCTACCACTTCAACAGATGAAGTATGAGGTCTTGGCCACTGCCTGTCTTTGGCTACCTGTGAAATATTAAATTAGAAGAGATGTTTGTCATTTTGTTACATTGCGTTTATTTTATATGTGGGAGCAGGATGAAAATATGATGATGTTGGAGAAAAAGAAAAGTACTATTGGATGTTGTTTCCCTGAACTTGGGCAAACAGCCAAAAATGATTTTTTAAAAATTGTGTTTTGACCAAAATTGTGTTTTTGTGCCTATAACACATGTCAACGCCTTCACTTGAAAGATATTTTATCAGAATGATTTTTTTTTTTTAAATCTGCCTGCAGCAATCATGCCATGCTTGCAGGTTGTTGGCTCCATACCACTGTGTAACAGGAATATGTCTGATTGATTCAGGTTGTAAAACATGAAGATATCAGCCACTAAATTCTCCCTGAGGCACATGCCCTGTTGATTACACTGTAGACACCGAAGTGGACAAAATGTATGCGCTTGATTGACCTAATTAAGAATGTGAACATCGAATGAAATGAGCAAAATTCACAGAATTAATTACCATGTTTTCACCTCAAATGTACAGTGATCAGCAGTGCAATGATGGCACTTCTGTTTGTCAAATGCTGCCAGTGATGAAACATGAGCGACTGATGGGAATGATGCTGATTTAAGGCAGACTGCCTTTCCAATTTTTCAAGTGTAGGTCATAAAAAGAATTTTCCCTGACACCCAATTATTTTTCGTTTAGTGGACCAAAAGCTACTGAATTCAAATCACAGACTTCCAATTTTATTTATTTATTTATTTATTTTTAAATAGAACAATTAATGAATTTAGGGCCACATGGCCCTAAATTCTCTATTTTTTCCTGCTTCACCATGATGCAATACAAGATACAACATCATGCGTCACATGGTGGGCTTTCCCCATTTGCGCAAGGCATTGTGGGATACAAATTTGAAACAGGAGAGAAAAATGGAGGACGTGAGTGTGAGAATGAAATGTGAAAGACCGACTACAGTCACGGAAAGTGAGAAGAAGATATGTTATGTTGCGAAGGAGAGGAAACACAGGACCAAACTAATAAATATCAGCGGTGAGCGAGCATCTCGGTGCGATCAGCTGTTCGTTTAGTGACAGAATGATGTAACAGTACACAGTCAAGGTAAACCTGCACATGCGCACACAGACTTCCTCTGTCTGCTTGACTGCGTGAAATGAACAATTTCCTTTACATTATTTGCTCAGGAATCCCTCAAATTAAATAACTTCCCATCCATAGAATGGCCTTTTTTTGTTTGTTCTTTTTGAGATATTACAGAAATAACCATATATCACAATGACCAAATTTCAGAGGGAGCTAAATTTCACAGATTTTATGAAATCAAAAGGCTGTCTAACTTTAATCCTTTCCCATAATATACATACTGCATCACACTTTGAAAAAGTGTTACTAATGTTGTTTGTCCAGAGGATTACAGATGTAGAGGTACAGTAGGTGCAATATTAATTTTCGACTGCAATTTCTTCTCAGCTTGTCATATATAGTAATGTATTTTTTTTCTTTTAATAAAATTCATTATATAAGAATAATGGAAAAATGGAATGAGTATGGAATGGGGCGGCACGGTGGTGTAGTGGTTAGCGCTGTCGCCTCACAGCAAGAAGGTCTGGATTCGAGCCCTGTGGCCGGCGAGGGCTAGCCTGGGAAATCCCATGCTGCTTTGCACAATCGTTCCGATCTGAAAAGACAGCATGGAAACTATGGTCTAAAGGCTCGCCTGAGTTAGGGAGCCAATCAGAGAGTGGGGAGGGGTGGAAAGACGGTGACGCGTACTACTCGACAAACGGAAGCTTGTAGTTTATTTGGGACTGTTTACGGATCACATTTAACATGGCGGCGAGCGATACGAACAAAACTTTCGATCAAGCTTTAGACACTGTTCTGAATTAGTCTGGTTAACACCAGACCATATCACAAGTGAAATAAGTTCGGTGCCATTGTTTTCCTATTTTTGTTTTGCCTTCTCTTTCTCTTTCCTTCTCTTCTTCGCCTCTTCGTCGCTCTAACTACGTCACCGGGTACAACTGCCATGATTGGCCATGGGCTACGTATACGCCAAATGATAGACATTCGCAACGTCCAATAAACGGCCGTTGACAATCGTAAACCACACCTCCCCTACGAGAAATTCAATAGGCAGATTCCAGACCATATTTCACTTGTGATATGGTCTGGTGTTAACCAGACTAGGCGAGGGCCTTTCTGTGCGGAGTTTGCATGTTCTCCCCGTGTCCGCGTGGGTTTCCTCCGGGTGCTCCGGTTTCCCCCACAGTCCAAAGACATGCAGGTTAGGTTAACTGGTGACTCTAAATTGACTGTAGGTGTGAATGTGAGTGTGAATGGTTGTCTGTGTCTATGTGTCAGCCCTGTGATGACCTGGTGACTTGTCCAGGGTGTACCCCGCCTTTCGCCCGTAGTCAGCTGGGATAGGCTCCAGCTTGCCTGCGACCCTGTAGAACAGGATAAAGTGGCTAGAGATAATGAGATGAGATGAGTATGGAATGCCTTTGAGTCTGTTGGGTTTACATAAAGACTAGTGTCATGTCGGCACTTGCTCACACTCAAGACTACTTCTCAGAGTTCAGAGTGGCCTCCAAATATGGCCACCACGGACTACAACAACAACCATCCTGCACCACACTGCTCTCAGTCTCTGCAATCCTGATTATCACACACACCTGTTCTGGATCAGAGCCTCATCACCACTGTGTATATAAGGATTCTCAGTTTTCAATGATTTATGCCCAGTAAGAGTTCAGGATGTCCTTGCTTGACTTTACCAAGCTTTATTGTTTGTGCTGGTTATTTGTTCTAGTTTGTATTTTAGTTTATGTTTTCTATCTCTACCTCTGATATCCTGTCTGTGCCTCGCCTGACCATTGCCTGTTTGTTGACTCTGTCTTTGCTTTTTGTTTTTGGATTTGTCTGCCAGCTTTGCCTTTAATAAACTCTCTGCTGTATATTGCATACATTCCTGACATCTAGTATGAAGAAAAACAGTCTTTTCTGGGTCAGATCTTTTTTTAATGTTATGTGTGACATTTTAAGTTAAATAAAATTGAATTTTCCTACAACATTGTTGAATTCTCCATTCAGCTTGATTGATTAGTTTTCTATAAAAGCAGCTCTCACAGTAGTGCTGGCTGTAGTTAATTTGTGCTGGCACAAATTATTACTCTCACTCAGGATCTTTATTATTATTATTATTATTATTATTATTATTATCCTAACATTTTTTACTATACCATTTCTCCTTCAGTTTTCAACCAATCATCACCAAATTTCACATGAAGATTAGTTCTTGACTGAATTAAGTTGCTATGATTTTTGGTGCTGATCTGGATCACTGAACTGGAACAATCCATGAAAAACAGGCTTTTTTCCCCCTCACTAAGCATCATTCTCTGTCTCTTACTGTTCTAGATCTATAAAGTACGGTGACCAGACGTCCTGGTTTGTAAGAGCTAGTGCAAATCACTATGACTTTAGTCACAGTATCTATCTCATTCAAATTGCAGGTTAATATTTATGTCTTTGTTCTAATACATTATTGTTTCTATAGTAACTCTTTCAGCAGCGACTTGTATAGAAGACAGCACATAATCCATAAGACAAATAAATAGATTTTTTTTTAAATGATGTCATTTACCAAAGAAAAATGTATAATCATTGATATGGTGAAGATTTAGGCAAGTAAATTTAATCAAAATACTGATGGAAGGAATCTTCAGTGTCAGAGTTTTGTAACAGTCAGTCATTTTAAGTCATGGGAGAGTGCTCATGGCAGAAGCTTTTTTTTTTGTCTTTTTAACTTGGAGAAAAAAAGACAGTGATGAATGAAGAGGAATGGTTGTTTGTATCTGATAAAAGGAAGTTGTACAACTACATTGCATGTAACTATAAACAATGGCATTTATTAAATTATTATTATTATTATTATTAGTAGTAGTAGTAGTAGTAGTAGTAGTAATCATCACCATCATTGCAAATTACTGTACTATAAGAGAAAACAGTGATATGATGTTGTTGGAAAATAATCAGCTTCAAGGTGGTAATATTATCTCAGCTTTGCTTTAGGATGCATCACATTGATTATTTTCCTATAAATGCACACCCCCCAATTTTAGTATTCCTTAATACCTAGCCAATCGGTGTGGAATTGGAAATTTAAATGCAATTTTCTCCTTTTCCACTTCTTCTGAGATTAACAGAATATAAAATCCAACTTACCTTTTCAAACATAACTCAAGAACTTTATTTATCTTGAGATGTGAAATAGTGACAGAAATTAATTTCAGACACTACAGTGTATAGTTTTCACAAATTTGTATGGTAGAAAATGTTTCCAGGGCACAACACAAATACACATACAGTACCACTGTAAATGGAGATGTTGCACCTTGTGTGTTCTTTCCTTTCATTTATCTTGATGAAGTTATGTGGTATTGGTAGATATGTCTCTCCTCAGCTGTCAATTTGTTTTGCCCTGATCTCTATCTACCTCTATTATTCCCATTCTCCTGTCTTCTGACACACTGTTTTGTTATCATACTAATAGTCCAGATTTAGGCATTAGGTTGCTGGCGTGAATCGGCCCGTGTCATGTTTTCTTACCCTGTAATATGTGATTCTTGCTGCAGTGCAGAGACGCCGCCACCGGTTATGTGCAACTTCAAATCCGTTTCCCCGGCAACCAGCATGCCTGCAAATCGACGGCAATTTCCACAGACGAGTCCTTTTGTCACTGCAGTCACGATCTGAGTGAAAATTGGGTGAGGAGAGGGGAAACAAATAAACAAATAAATAAACATCAAGTACAAAGAAGTATATTTTCAGTAAAGAGTCCATTTCTCTGACCTAGACGCAGTCTCTGGATGACTCACTGCTTGCTTGCTCTTTTTTGACCAAAGTGCTCATGCCTCAGCAGTAGCAAACATCTCAAATCGACAGGCAAAAAAAGTAAATCCTGGGGTGGTTTCTGCAAGTCTTTGATACTCAACAACAAAGTATCTGGAGAGGCTTGGAGAGTTATCAGCATAGATTAAAGCATGGCCCAGAAATGTAAAACCTTTCAGTAACTTTGTTCTAGTCTAGTTAGTATTTTTTTTTTTTTTTTCTTTTTTAACAGACATCTAATTTTTTAGGTTTGTTTACCTGACATGTTTCGACGTATAACTTCCGTCTTCCTCAGAGTGTCTCCGGATGTTGTTGGTGACGCATCTTTTATCAGCTGATGTTTCTGAAGGCGTGGCCTTCCTGTCCGGATTGACAGGTCGGTCACGCCTTATACTGTCTGTTCGTCCCCTGCAAGATGGCACTCCAGGTATGGGAGAGCATGTATGCTCCCTCATCCCGGTTGATGGTCCTCGGGCTTCGCTTACGGATCTCCATGGCCTCCCTGATCCAGCGCTGATGTTTGTTATCTTCTGTGCGGATGACTCTGGCATTCCCCCAGTCCATAATGTGATTTTCCCTTTTGCAATGATCTGTTATAGCTGACTTATAATTTTCCTGTTGTGCCTTTTCTTTTATTGTTCGGGTTTGTCTTGTAGCTGTCTCCTTTTCGCACTCTTTCTTATGTTCATTTTTTCTTGTATTGAAACTCCTTCCTGTTTCCCCAATGTAAGTTTTATTGCATAATTGGCATGGAATCTCATATATGGTGTTGCATCTGTTGTCCGGATGTATTCTGTCTTTGGGATGAACCAGGATCTGACGGAGTGTTGTGTGTGGTTTGACAGGTGTGTTAATGTTGTGCTTCCTCATTACTCTTTGAATGCGTTCAGTTATTCCCCTGATGTATGGTAATGTAACTACTCCCCTGTGTTCTTGTTTGTTAGTTTGTTTTTTCCCTTTCTTCTGTGTTTTGTTGTTCTTGACCTGTTCCGCCCCTTTGGATATTGCCCATTGTGGATATTGACATGCCTTCAGTGCGTGTTGTATATGTTGTTCCTCCTGTTCTTTGTCCTGTGAATCTGTAATTATTGCTGTGCGTTCATGTAATGTTCTAACTACTGATATTTTGTGCATTATGGGGTGTTCGGAAGTCCAGTTTAAATATTGGTCGGTGTGTGTGGGTTTCCTGTGTACTTTTATTTTGATGTCCCCATCTTCCGTGTGTTGTATTTTCAAATCCAAAAATGCTATTGACTGCTCTGTCTCTTCTTCATGTGTGAATTTTATATTGCCGGTATTGTCTATGGTGTTGAGATGGTCGGTGAGCTGTTGAGTGTGTCCCCTCTTCACTTTTTCCAATATGTCGTCCACATACCGTTTCCAGAGTGTTGGTCTGTATTCCGATGGTATTGTAGTGAGTGCTTTCTGCTCCAGATCTTCCATGAAAAAGCCGCACATGATGGCTGATAGTGGGTCTCCCATGGCAAAACCTTCCTTCTGTCTGTAAATTGTATTCCTGAACTGAAAGTATGTGGATGTGGCGATGAATTGAAGGAGCTGAGTGATGTCTTGTACAGTGAGGTTTGTGCGTTTCTTGAGCGTCCTGTCTGTTTTTAATTTGTCTTGTACTACCTGTATGGTGGCTTCCGTGGGTGTTCTGGTGAAAAGAGATATGACGTCGTGTGATATGAAAACTTCATCTTGCTGCATTTTGATGTTTTTTAGTTCTTCTGCCAGTTGTTTTGAGTTTTTGCAATGTTGGTCCGTGAGTCCTAGTAATGGTTTAATTATTTCAGTGAGTGCTTTTGATAAGTTGTATGTGACTGAACCAATGCTGTCTACTATGGGGCGTAATGGTGTTCCTGGTTTGTGTATTTTTGGTGTGCCGTAAATCCTGGGGATGACGTTGGCTGTGGGTACTAAATGATTGTAAGCCTGCTTGTCTATTTTGTTTTCTTCGAGTAGTGGTTTGAGTAGTGCTTTAAGTTTCTTTTTCTTGTCTTCTGTTGGGTCTTTTTTTAATATTTCAAATGCGTTGTCACTGAGTAATTCATTCATTTTTCGTTCATATTCATCCGTGTCCATAATGACTGTTGTCCTGCCTTTATCTGCTGGGAGGATTGTGATATCTTTATTTTTTGATAACGTTCTCATGGCTTTGGCTTCCTGTTTTGTGATGTTACTGGGTGGTGGTTTGGCCGTTTTCAATATACCAGCTATTGCGTTTCTTAGTGCTGCTTTTTGTCCCTGATCCTGTATTTTCTCACATGCTAATTCAGTTGCCAGAATGAATTCATCGTGAGGTATATTGTTCGGTGTGACAGCGTAGTTGAGTCCTTTTGCCAGTATACTGCGTTCTGCTTGTGAGAGTTTGTACCTTGATATATTATGAATCCATTTTTCGTTGATGTGCGCGTGCTCCGGTTCTGCCTTCTTTTTCCATGCGATGAGTTTGTCCAGTTTTCGTATTTGTCGGGTTTTTGTCATGGTGAATTCCTGTTCGTGTATGTCTGCCAAGTGTCCGTGTATTGCCATTTCCATTTCCTTGCTTTGGGGAAACCGGCGTTTGAAAGTTTCCGTCTCCCTGTGTAGTTCGCTGTTGATATTGTTTAGCTTATCCGTTGTGCACCGTATCCGTTCTTTTACCAGAGTCATCCGCACTTTCCTGATCATCTTTTCCGCGTTTCTGGTTGGAATCGGGTTCTTGATGTTCAGGCTGGCCGGTACCACTTCTTCATCCCGGCAGCGCAGATTGAACCTCAGGTGATTCCTGTAGCGTGCCCGTTTCTGTGTCAGTCTCTCTAGGCGGCGAAACTCCTTGATGCTTTCGTCTCCGTAACTAATTCTTAATATTTCGATTACGTTCATTATGTCTTATATTAAATATAGTTAGTATTTTTTTTTTTTTTTTTTCTTTTTTAACAGACATCTAATTTTTTAGGTTTGTTTACCTGACATGTTTCGACGTATAACTTCCGTCTTCCTCAGAGTGTCTCCGGATGTTGTTGGTGACGCATCTTTTATCAGCTGATGTTTCTGAAGGCGTGGCCTTCCTGTCCGGATTGACAGGTCGGTCACGCCTTATACTGTCTGTTCGTCCCCTGCAAGATGGCACTCCAGGTATGGGAGAGCATGTATGCTCCCTCATCCCGGTTGATGGTCCTCGGGATAAAAGATGCTGATAAAAGATGCGTCACCAACAACATCCGGAGACACTCTGAGGAAGACGGAAGTTATACGTCGAAACATGTCAGGTAAACAAACCTAAAAAATTAGATGTCTGTTAAAAAAGAAAAAAAAAAAAAAATACTAACTATATTTAATATAAGACATAATGAACGTAATCGAAATATTTGTTCTAGTCTGGCTAATTTTCATCATGATGACGGTGGTTGCTGCGTTCAGCAGAGGCTGTGCTGAGTCGAGTTCTTACTTGGATGTGACGTGTCTCACTGTGCTGGTTCAGGAAAAGACTTTTTTTCTGCCTTCATGAAGAGAAAATACTCAGACTGGATCCCTAAGGATGGACAGGAAGAGATTATTCAATCTTATACAATAAATCATTGTGTCCTTCTCAATCACTAGGGCAAGAATGATCATAAATACAGTAGCAGTAGCAAACTGTTACTATTAGAGCTGGAACTTCAGTTCTCCCAAAACTTAGCCAGACACACCAAAAAAGCAACAGGGCAAAGGATTTTGCAAAGGATTAGCAACAGGCTGCCAAGTCGCTCCATTGTGTGTAGTTGTTGATGTTGATTGTAAAAGTAACTAAGTAAATTACACATGGAAATGAATACTTAATTATGAGTGAAAAATACTGTGGTGAGCAAGCGTGCGTGGAAAAAGAGTCTGGAGACAGAAATCTTAGTTTCTCGGTCGTTAGCCTGTGCTACTTACTCTCTATAGCATTGGCTTGAATGCTTTATTAGCATTCACTAACACTACTGATGAACGCTACACCGGCTGGAAGGTGACTTCACTACTGCGCTGACGGCGCCGGCTTGTGGTTAAGCTCTCATTGGCCTTTGAGGAGGCCTAGGGCAATAAATTTTTGGTCCCTCCCACTACAAATCAATATCTGATTGGTTAATTCATCTGTCACTTCCTACATAAACATACACTGCCATGGCCTTCTGTCCCGGCAATGAAGTCCTAACCAATGAGTGAGCCAGCTCTAAACTCTTCTCAGCCTAGAGATAACAAACAAAAAACTCTCACTGGATAACTTGATTTTAATGCTTTCAGGACAGTAACCCTTTCATTTCTGAAGCAAATTTGACAGAAAATGAGGCCAAATTAAAATTCAAAGAGAATAATTATAA